>NC_068380.1:22840174-22862674 GCF_023724105.1 Carassius gibelio | reverse complement strand
TATGGTTGTTAATGTGGGTGGGCAAAAGCAGAGGGAAACCGAGATGGACAATGTTTTAAACAAGGAGATGGAAGATTGTGGACTGGGAGAGGAAAATGAAGAGGAAGAACATCAAGCAGACACAGGAGGAGAGGAAAAAGAAAATGATGGAGAAAAAACAATATCACAAGGGACGGTGCAAAGGACCATTGAAATAAGCAAAGAACAGGAGGAACAAAAAAACAATGAGGAAGATTATCAGGAGGGGAGAATGGAGAGAAAAGGAGAAGAGAAACACTGTGGACTGAGAGAGGACAATGGAGAGAAAGAACATCAGGGGGACACAGGAGAAAAGAAGAAAGAACTAGATGGAGAAATAACAACATCTCAATGGACTGTGCAAAAGACTATGGATATGAGCGAGGAACATGGGGAACAACAAAACGACGAGGAAGGTTATCAGGAGAGGAGAATGGAGAGAAAAGGAGAAGAGAAACGTAGGAAAGAACGAGAAGGAATACAAAGAAGAAGAACTTTAAAGGTAACACCCAATATAGACATTGCAAAGAAAAGATTTTTAAGGCAAGGAATATTAAAAGACAAGGAGGGTTGTGAGAACAGATTTGATGTACTGAGAGATATGGAGCATGACTGAAAAAAAAATGAAATGTTTTAATTATTTATTTTATATTGTTTTTATGTTTTTAAGAGTTGTTTCATTTAATGCACGAGGTTTAATGGATGTGGAGAAATTTGAAAATATGAGGGAATTATGTAGAGGGGTGGATGTATTTGTATTACAAGAAACGAATTGGAAAAATTATTGTGTTAAAAGGTTTGAAAATTTATGGGATGGGAATATACATTGTAATAATGGTACAGAGAAAACTGGGAAAGGGGTTGCTATTTTAATAAGAAGAGAGGTGTGTGAAAAAGAAAGTGTGGTGTTTAATGATGGAGCAGGGAAATGTTTAGCTGTTGAAATAGAAAAAGGAAATGAGAGATGTACAATATGTAACATACATGCTCCAAATGAAGAAAAGCAAAAGGTGGAATTTTTTAAAACAATATCTGCAAATGTAAGAATTAATGAAAGGGTGATTTTAATGGGTGATTTTAATACTGTTTTTACAGAATTAGACTTAGCAAGTAATATGGTTTTTAAGACTGATAAGGGAAGGGAGGAGTTGAACAAACTGATGGGGGATTTTAAATTGATTGATGTGTGGAGAGAAAGAAATAGAACGAGTAGGCAATTTTCAAGAAGACAATTTGTTTTAAAAGAACTGAAACAAAGTAGGATTGATTATATTTTATGTACAGAGGAAATGCAAGGGAATATTACTAATGTTTATTATAAACGAGTTGGTCTTAGTGATCATTCTCTCTTATTTTTTACATTAGATTCTTCAAGTGTGAAAAGGGGAGGGGGAGTGTGGGTTTTAAATGCAAAGATTTTAAAGAGTAATGCATATCAGGAAAGTATTAAAGGGATTGTGGAAGAAAGCAAAATTAATAGAATGTATAGGGAAGAGAAAAGAGTATGGTGGGATAGTGTTAAGTGGGAAATAAAGACATTTTCAATAGAATACAGCAAAAATGTCAGAAAATTAGAAAGACAGAAGGAAACCGAATTAACCAAACTCCTGAATAATGAGTTAAGTAAAGTGTCAGAAAGCAATGGAAAAGAGGAAATTGAAAAAATAATAATGCTACAAGATAAATTAAAGATATTAGAAGAGGAAAAATGTAAGGGTGCAATTATAAGAAGTAAAGCAAAATATGCAGTAGAGGGAGAAAGATGCACAAAATTTTTCTTTAATTTAGAACAAAATAGGCAGAAGGCTGATCTATTGAAAGAAGTCTTAAATAAAAAAGGGGAAATAGAAACAGAAACTAAAGAAATTTTGAAAACAGTAAAGCAATATTACATGGACATGTTTAAGGGACAAGGTATAGGAAAAAATGATGAGGAGTTTTTGATTAAACAAATTAAATCTAAGTTAACAGGTGAGGACAGGATTTTGTGTGATGAAGAAATTAAGGAAGAAGAAATAGATATTGCAATTCAACAGTTAAAACCTGGAAAGAGCCCTGGTGTGGATGGTTTGACTAATGAATTTTATAAAACTTTTAGAGAAATGTTAGTGCCAATTTTAAAAGAAGTTTTTGAAGAAATTTTCAAGAAGGGGGTGTTGAGTGAAAAAATGAAGATAGGCATGGTAAAAATGATTTACAAAAAAAGCGGTAATCCGAAAGATCTTAAAAATTTTAGACCTATATCCATGTTGAATACAGATTTTAAAATATTAGCAAAAGTATTAGCAAACAGATTAAAAAAGGTTTTACCAAAAATAATAAAAACAACACAGGCATACGGGGTGCAAGGAAGAGATATAGTAGATGTGGTTAAAAGTATAAGAGACACAATTTATTATATGAAGGAGAATGGAAAGGGGGGATTTTTAATAAGTCTGGATTTAGAAAAGGCATTTGACAGGGTAGAGCATGAGTTTTTATTTGATGTTCTTAAGGCTTTTGGTTTTGGAGAAAATTTTAGAAAATGGATTTGGATTTTTTACTCAGATGTGTTAACATGCATAAAATGCAATGGTTTTTTAACGGATTGTTTTCAACCAACAAGGTCGATCAGGCAAGGATGCCCACTGTCTGCCTTACTTTACTCTCTGGTAGCCGAGCCACTTGGTTTGGCTATTAAGGCAGACAGAGAAATCAAAGGAATACAAATAAAGAACCATTTCCAAAGAGAAGCAGTGTATCAGTATGCAGATGATACAACCTTGTTGGTAGAAGACATCCAAAGTATTGATAGGGCAATGGGGATTTTAGAAAGATATTGTAAAGGGTCGGGAGCCAAAGTAAATGTGGGGAAAAGTGTGTGTATGAGGATTGGCAGAGTAGAGGAAATACCGCAGCATATACAATTCAAGGAGGAAATGCAGCACATCAAGATTTTGGGGTTGTGGGTTGGTATTGATTCTAATAAGGCAGACACTTTGAATTGGGAAGGTGTTTTAAATGGAATTGGAAAAAGACTGAGATTTTGGCAAATTAGAGATTTAAAGCTAAGGGGGAAAGTTTTAATTATAAATTCATTGATGCTGTCGAAAGTCTGGTATGTGTTGGGAGTAACCCCATTGCCTCATCTGTACTACAAAAAAATGAAAGAATTGGTTTTAAAGTTTTTATGGGGAAATGGAAGGGCTAAGATTGCATATGATACATTACTTGGAAACATAAAGGAGGGAGGATTGGGACTTTTAGATCCATTTTTAAGAATGAGAACACTGAGAATTAAAACAGTTCAGAAGTTTCTAGAGAGCAAAAGTGATGTAATTTGGAAAAGAGTCATGGAATATTACCTGGAAAAATGTAATATGGGATGTAATGTTTTATGGATGAAAATGAAAAGCTGGATGTTAAAAGGTCTGCCATGTTTTTATGTGGAGGTTTTGGAATCATGGGGGGAATTTTTAGAAAATGTACTGATTTTACCTAAAGGAAGGGCCCAGCTTTTAGAACAACCATTGTTTTTAAATCCAAATATCATAAGGGACGGTAAGGTCATGTATTATAAAGAATGGTGGGATTGTGGTTTGAGACAAATAAAAGATCTATTGTATGAGGTGATAGAGGGTTATGTACCTTTACAGGCAGTTGTGGATGCATTGAGAGAGGGGGGCAAAAGGGCGTGGATAAGGAAGTTAGAAGGACAATATGAGGATTTAAAGAAAGCGATACCAAAGGACTGGATTGAAAGAATTGAAAACTATGAGAGTGGGGATGAGAATGAATTTCCAGATGTATTTTTTAAAAGGTTAAATGGGGAAAACGTTCATTTTAATTTATGCAAAGTAAGGAATGTGTATAGTATTTTTAGGTCTATCGCTTTTACAAAACCAGTAGCTTTGAACTACTGGAAAGAAAGATATGATGACTTAAATGAAAATGAAATTTGGGGAAACGTGAGGTTGAAATATATGGAACCAATTTTAGAGAATTTTAATTATTTATTGAGACACAATTGTATATTAACAGAGATGAGATTACATAAAATAGGAATTCAAAATGATGCAAAGTGTAAAGTGTGTATGAAAGAAAAGGAAGGACTGTTACATCTGTTTTTTTATTGTGAAAGGTTAGATGATTTTATGAGAAAAATGAAGGAAATTGCAAAAGAAATTTTGGAGGGGAAGTATGATGAGGACCAAAAGAAGTGGGAAACAATGTTTTTATTTGGTCATAATGACTGTAATATGTATACCTTTAATTTATGTGTAACAATAGCAAAGTATGTAATATGGTTGAGAAGAAACATGGCGAAATATGATGGGAAAAATGTTGATGTGTGGATAATTTTTAAAAACAGGATGGAATACTCTGTGAGACTGTTATGGAATTATTTCTCAATGGAAAACAAAGAGGATGATTTTATAGAAATGATTGTAAGAGGGAATCCAATGTTGGAAATGAAAGAAAATGGTGTAAACTGGCTATGGGGGAAATATGAATAATAATGTCATGGATTGTAACTGTATGAAACAAATTAAATGAATGTAAATTTTTTATAATAAAAAAAAAAAAAAAAAAAAAAAAAATCTCGTCTGCTCTCGGAAGCTAAGCAGGTTTGGGCCTGGTTAGTACTTGGATGGGAGACCGCCTGGGAATACCAGGTGCTGTAAGCTTTTTGGAAACTTTTCACTTAGTATATAATAATTTTGACAAAAAATAGAGTCAATGCCCGATCTCTGAACATTAGCAGGTTTGGACCTGGTAAGTACATGGATGGGAGACTGCCTGGGAATACCAGGTGCTTTAAACTTTTTGGAAAATTTCAAGATTTATATAATAATCTTGCCAAAAAAAAAAAAAAAGTCAATGCCCGATCTCTGAATATTAGCAGGTTTGGGCCTGGTTAGTACATGGATGGGAGACTGCCTGGGAATACCAGGTGCTTTAAACTTTTTGGAAAATTTCACGATTTATATAATAATCTTGCAAAAAAAAAAAAAAGAGTCAATGCCCGATCACTGAATCTTACCAGGCTTAGGTCTGCTTAGTACTTGGATGAGAGACTGCCTAGGAATACCAGGTGCTTTAAGCTTTTGGGTTTTCTTTCCTACTTATATAATGTACTGGCGATTAGATGGGCTGGTCTTTAAATAACCCTCTCTTTGCAGCAGTCTTCGCTTACGGCCATACCAACCTGGCTATGCCCGATCTCGTCTGCTCTCCGAAGCTAAGCAGGTTTGGGCCTAGTTAGTACTTGGATGGGAGACCGCCTGGGAATACCAGGTGCTGTAAGCTTTTTGGAAACTTTTCACTTAGTATATAATAATTTTGCCAAAAAATAGAGTCAATGCCCGATCTCTGAATATTAGCAGGTTTGGGCCTGTTAGTACATGGATGGGAGACTGCCTGGGAATACCAGGTGCTTTAAACTCTTTGGAAAATTTCACGATTTATATAATAATCTTGCAAAAAAAAAAAAAAGAGTCAATGCCCGATCTCTGAATCTTAGCAGGTTTAGGTCTGGTTAGTACTTGAATGAGAGACTGCCTAGGAATACCAGGTGCTTTAAGCTTTTGGGTTTTCTTTCCTACTTATATAATGTACTGACGATTAGATGGGCTGGTCTTTAAATAGCCCTCTCTTTGCAGCAGTCTTCGCTTACGGCCATACCAACCTGGTTATGCCCGATCTCGTCTGCTCTCGGAAGCTAAGCAGGTTTGGGCCTGGTTAGTACTTGGATGGGAGACCGCCTGGGAATACCAGGTGCTGTAAGCTTTTTGGAAACTTTTCACTTAGTATATAATAATTTTGACAAAAAATAGAGTCAATGCCCGATCTCTGAATATTAGCAGGTTTGGGCCTGGTTAGTACATGGATGGGAGACTGCCTGGGAATACCAGGTGCTTTAAACTTTTTGGAAAATTTCACGATTTATATAATAATCTTGCAAAAAAAAAAAAAAAAAAAAGAGAGTCAATGCCCGATCTCTGAATCTTACCAGGCTTAGGTCTGGTTAGTACTTGGATGAGAGACTGCCTAGGAATACCAGGTGCTTTAAGCTTTTGGGTTTTCTTTCCTACTTATATAATGTACTGACGATTAGATGGGCTGGTCTTTAAATAGCCCTCTCTTTGCAGCAGTCTTCGCTTACGGCCATACCAACCTGGCGGCGATAGAGAGTGATTGGGAAGGTGTGTCTGATTGCAGTTGGAAGAGAAAGGCTCTTCTAAAGCTTTATTTTGTATTTTACTTTTTTCTGTTTATTCTGTGGGAGGAGATTTGGGTTTGTTTTGGAAAAAAGCCCACGTTTAAGCTCCAAGCAGTTTATCTGCTTGGAGGCAAGCTTTTGTTTGTGCTTTTTTTGTTTACAAAAATGGATGGACCACATGGTAAAGATCTGGCAATGGCAGGAGGACTAGAAGAACGCTTGGAACCACATGGAGCAGATAGATCATCAAGAGAGGCAAATGGAGGAAATATGGATCATGGAGCACAGAGGGGAATCAAGCAAAGAGTGGATTATCTGAAAGAAGCAACGGTGGTGTTGGACTTAAAAGGAAATAAGGAGGTAAAAGCTGTGGATATCATTAAAGTAGTTTCAGAGAAGATTGGATTTGGTAAATTGCTGGCAGTGAGACCAAAGTATGGGGAGGAATATGAGTTGACTGTGGAAGATGCAGAACTTTGTGATGTATTATTGGATGGAATGGAAATAAAAAGTCAATTCTTCGAAATAAGGAGGCTGGAGGTAAAGGAACATATTGTGTCTTTTCTTCACTTGCCTGCATACTTGGAGGATGAAGTGATTGAGAACAAATTGAAGTTTTGGGGAGTTAATCCAATGACAAAAATAAAGAGAAGAGTCTATCCTGGAACAAACATTGCTGATGGAACGAGGTATGTGAAGGTTAAATTTCCAAAAGAGGTAACATCACTACCCTATAGTGCTAAATTTGAAACGGCAGATGGCACTCAGTACTTTAGGGTCATACATGATGGACAGCAAAAACTATGTCGGATGTGTATGCAGGCAGGACACATTTTCAGGGACTGTCCTGATTTCAAATGTTATGAATGCTTTGAGCAAGGGCATTTCGCGAAAGACTGTAAAGCTGATAAATGTCTGGATTGTGGGAAAGTATTCATAAGGTGTGACTGTGAAAGTGAACATGAAGAAGATACAAATGATAAAACTGAACATGGTGAACCAGAGGAGAATATGGAGAGTATGGAAATAGTCATAAATGAGGGAGAGGAAGATGGGTCTCTGAATGATAGTAAAAGTCAGGAGCAGGAAAAGGGGGGGGATAAGGAGTTGGAGAGAAGAGAGGGGTTTGAAATGGTGGAACATATGATAGAGGGGTGTAGGGGTCCGGTGGATGTTATAATAAAAGAAAGACAGGAGGAAAAAAAGGAGAAGGAGCAAGTAGAGGAATGCATAGAAGTAAATTTGGAGGAGCTGAGGAGGGGAATGAAGAGAGGAATATTGGACACCAAAACATATGTAGGAGAAAGTAGAGAAAAAGGACAGAGAAGGAGAAGAAACTCAGGTACAAATGAAGATGGAGTTTTAATGGAGAATGTGGGAGAAAAGTATGAAAAATGAATGTTTTGTTGTTAATGGCTCTTTGTTTTGTTTCAATCAATGTGAGGGGTTTAACAAAAATTGATAAATTTGGGAAAATGAAAGCGCTATGCAAAAAAGCTGATGTGATATTATTACAAGAAACATTTTGGAAAGATGAAATGATTGAATGTTTTAAAAGAAGTTGGAGAGGAGGAATTTATTATAACAATGGTGGGGGGATTGGGAAAGGCGTTGCGGTTTTATGTAAAAGACACATGAATGATGATGTTGAAATCATATATCGGGATAATGGAGAGAAATGTATTATTGTGAAAATGGTTATAGGAGGGGAAAATGTTTTTGTGTGTAATGTACATGCGCCAAATGAAGAGGCAGAAAAGAAAATGTTTTTTAAGGATTTAAATGGTCAGATGGGGAAATGGGAAAATATTATTGTAATGGGAGATTTTAATACAGTTTTTAGTAGACTGGATATAGCGAATGATATGGTTTACGGGGAACAATGCTAGAGTTCTGCAATGCTTTAAAGAACATATGATAAATATGCCTGGATAATAAGGATTGTAAGTATAAGTGTATAATGGAGGGTGAAATTCAATAATGAATATAGAATGAGTGAATATGATAATGATGTGACACGCATTGGAATTTATGTATATGTCAAATGTGAAATTATTGAATAAAAAAAAAAAAAAAAAAAAAAAAAAAAAGCTATGCCCGATCTCGTCTGCTCTCGGAAGCTAAGCAGGTTTGGGCCTGGTTAGTACTTGGATGGGAGACCGCCTGGGAATACCAGGTGCTGTAAGCTTTTTGGAAACTTTTCACTTAGTATATAATAATTTTGACAAAAAATAGAGTCAATGCCCGATCTCTGAATATTAGCAGGTTTGGGCCTGGTAAGTACATGGATGGGAGACTGCCTGGGAATACCAGGTGCTTTAAACTTTTTGGAAAATTTCACGATTTATATAATAATCTTGCCAAAAAAAAAAAAAAAAAAGTCAATGCCCGATCTCTGAATATTAGCAGGTTTGGGCCTGGTTAGTACATGGATGGGAGACTGCCTGGGAATACCAGGTGCTTTAAACTTTTTGGAAAATTTCACGATTTATATAATAATCTTGCAAAACAAAAAAAAAAAAAGAGTCAATGCCCGATCTCTGAATCTTACCAGGTTTAGGTCTGGTTAGTACTTGGATGAGAGACTGCCTAGGAATACCAGGTGCTTTAAGCTTTTGGGTTTCTTTCCTACTTATATAATATACTGGCGATTAGATGGGCTGATCTTTAAATAGCCCTCTCTTTGCAGCATTTTTCGCTTACAGCCATACCAACCTGGCTATGCCCGGTCTCGTCTGCTCTCTGAAGCTAAGCAGGTTTGGGCCTGGTTAGTACTTGGATGGGAGACCGCCTGGGAATACCAGGTGCTGTAAGCTTTTTGGAAACTTTTCACTTAGTATATAATAATTTTGCCAAAAAATAGAGTCAATGCCCGATCTCTGAATATTAGCAGGTTTGGGACTGGTTAGTACATGGATGGGAGACTGCCTGGGAATACCAGGTGCTTTAAACTTTTTGGAAAATTTCACGATTTATATAATAATCTTGCAAAAAAAAAAAAAAGAGTCAATGCCCGATCTCTGAATCTTACCAGGCTTAGGTCTGGTTAGTACTTGGATGAGAGACTGCCTAGGAATACCAGGTGCTTTAAGCTTTTGGGTTTTCTTTCCTACTTATATAATGTACTGACGATTAGATGGGCTGGTCTTTAAATAGCCCTCTCTTTGCAGCAGTCTTCGCTTACGGCCATACCAACCTGGCAACTATAGAGTGCTAGCAGGAAGTGAGGTGGCAGTAGTGGGTGAGAGTAGGCTCACCATTGTTGTTTGTAAACCCATTTTTTGTTTAAAGTTAGCTTTTTTTTCTGTTTTTCTGTTTTGTTTTGTTTTTAAGTTCAAACACTTCCCAGCAGCCTAGGCTGTCTGGGGAGGATTTTTATTTTTGGAGGTTTTGTTTTGTTATTTTTTCAAAATTGGACTGATTACATGGAAATGAACAAGGAAATGGCAGGAGAAAGATGCAGGGACTTTGACACGGAAAACACTACAGGACAACGGCTTGGATACAACGAGGCAAAGAAAATGATTATTTATTCAAAGGAAGCAACTGTAATTGTGGATCTGGCAGAGGTGAGAGATGGATCGGTGCAGGATATTATCAAAGAAGTGAATGAAAAAATTGGAGGAGGAAAGATTTTGGCGATAAGACCAAGACAAGGCAAAGAATTCGAGATCACATTATCAAATGAGGAGGAGTGTGAAAAGCTAGAGGATGGACTAAGAATCAAGCAACAATTTTGTGAGATTAGAAAGCTACAAGTAAGAGAATATGTTGTTTCTTTTATGCATTTGCCTGCATATGTTGATGACCAGGATATATTAGATAAATTGGAGGCATGGGGTGTAACTCCCTCAACCAACATTAAGAGAAGAACATATCCGGGTACTGAAATAGCAGATGGTACGAGATATGTAAAGGTCAGGTTCCCAAAGGAAGTTGTATCTCTACCATATAGCAGCAAGTTTGAGACTGCTGAGGGCACACAGTACTTTCGGATTATACACGATCGGCAGGTGAAAACCTGTAGATTGTGTATGGATCCAGGACATGTATTTAAAGATTGCCCGGACTTTATTTGTTACCAGTGCAAAGAGCAGGGGCACTTGGCAAGAAGCTGCAATGCAGTGAAGTGCCCGGAATGTAGGAAAGTGTTGGTGAGGTGCGAATGTTGGATGGGGGAGGGAGAAAATAGTAGTGAACAAGAAACAGATATGGTTGTTAATGTGGGTGGGCAAAAGCAGAGGGAAACCGAGATGGACAATGTTTTAAACAAGGAGATGGAAGATTGTGGACTGGGAGAGGAAAATGAAGAGGAAGAACATCAAGCAGACACAGGAGGAGAGGAAAAAGAAAATGATGGAGAAAAAACAATATCACAAGGGACGGTGCAAAGGACCATTGAAATAAGCAAAGAACAGGAGGAACAAAAAAACAATGAGGAAGATTATCAGGAGGGGAGAATGGAGAGAAAAGGAGAAGAGAAACACTGTGGACTGAGAGAGGACAATGGAGAGAAAGAACATCAGGGGGACACAGGAGAAAAGAAGAAAGAACTAGATGGAGAAATAACAACATCTCAATGGACTGTGCAAAAGACTATGGATATGAGCGAGGAACATGGGGAACAACAAAATGACGAGGAAGGTTATCAGGAGAGGAGAATGGAGAGAAAAGGAGAAGAGAAACGTAGGAAAGAACGAGAAGGAATACAAAGAAGAAGAACTTTAAAGGTAACACCCAATATAGACATTGCAAAGAAAAGATTTTTAAGGCAAGGAATATTAAAAGACAAGGAGGGTTGTGAGAACAGATTTGATGTACTGAGAGATATGGAGCATGACTGAAAAAAAAATGAAATGTTTTAATTATTTATTTTATATTGTTTTTATGTTTTTAAGAGTTGTTTCATTTAATGCACGAGGTTTAATGGATGTGGAGAAATTTGAAAATATGAGGGAATTATGTAGAGGGGTGGATGTATTTGTATTACAAGAAACGAATTGGAAAAATTATTGTGTTAAAAGGTTTGAAAATTTATGGGATGGGAATATACATTGTAATAATGGTACAGAGAAAACTGGGAAAGGGGTTGCTATTTTAATAAGAAGAGAGGTGTGTGAAAAAGAAAGTGTGGTGTTTAATGATGGAGCAGGGAAATGTTTAGCTGTTGAAATAGAAAAAGGAAATGAGAGATGTACAATATGTAACATACATGCTCCAAATGAAGAAAAGCAAAAGGTGGAATTTTTTAAAACAATATCTGCAAATGTAAGAATTAATGAAAGGGTGATTTTAATGGGTGATTTTAATACTGTTTTTACAGAATTAGACTTAGCAAGTAATATGGTTTTTAAGACTGATAAGGGAAGGGAGGAGTTGAACAAACTGATGGGGGATTTTAAATTGATTGATGTGTGGAGAGAAAGAAATAGAACGAGTAGGCAATTTTCAAGAAGACAATTTGTTTTAAAAGAACTGAAACAAAGTAGGATTGATTATATTTTATGTACAGAGGAAATGCAAGGGAATATTACTAATGTTTATTATAAACGAGTTGGTCTTAGTGATCATTCTCTCTTATTTTTTACATTAGATTCTTCAAGTGTGAAAAGGGGAGGGGGAGTGTGGGTTTTAAATGCAAAGATTTTAAAGAGTAATGCATATCAGGAAAGTATTAAAGGGATTGTGGAAGAAAGCAAAATTAATAGAATGTATAGGGAAGAGAAAAGAGTATGGTGGGATAGTGTTAAGTGGGAAATAAAGACATTTTCAATAGAATACAGCAAAAATGTCAGAAAATTAGAAAGACAGAAGGAAACCGAATTAACCAAACTCCTGAATAATGAGTTAAGTAAAGTGTCAGAAAGCAATGGAAAAGAGGAAATTGAAAAAATAATAATGCTACAAGATAAATTAAAGATATTAGAAGAGGAAAAATGTAAGGGTGCAATTATAAGAAGTAAAGCAAAATATGCAGTAGAGGGAGAAAGATGCACAAAATTTTTCTTTAATTTAGAACAAAATAGGCAGAAGGCTGATCTATTGAAAGAAGTCTTAAATAAAAAAGGGGAAATATAAACAGAAACTAAAGAAATTTTGAAAACAGTAAAGCAATATTACATGGACATGTTTAAGGGACAAGGTATAGGAAAAAATGATGAGGAGTTTTTGATTAAACAAATTAAATCTAAGTTAACAGGTGAGGACAGGATTTTGTGTGATGAAGAAATTAAGGAAGAAGAAATAGATATTGCAATTCAACAGTTAAAACCTGGAAAGAGCCCTGGTGTGGATGGTTTGACTAATGAATTTTATAAAACTTTTAGAGAAATGTTAGTGCCAATTTTAAAAGAAGTTTTTGAAGAAATTTTCAAGAAGGGGGTGTTGAGTGAAAAAATGAAGATAGGCATGGTAAAAATGATTTACAAAAAAAGCGGTAATCCGAAAGATCTTAAAAATTTTAGACCTATATCCATGTTGAATACAGATTTTAAAATATTAGCAAAAGTATTAGCAAACAGATTAAAAAAGGTTTTACCAAAAATAATAAAAACAACACAGGCATACGGGGTGCAAGGAAGAGATATAGTAGATGTGGTTAAAAGTATAAGAGACACAATTTATTATATGAAGGAGAAGGGAAAGGGGGGATTTTTAATAAGTCTGGATTTAGAAAAGGCATTTGACAGGGTAGAGCATGAGTTTTTATTTGATGTTCTTAAGGCTTTTGGTTTTGGAGAAAATTTTAGAAAATGGATTTGGATTTTTTACTCAGATGTGTTAACATGCATAAAATGCAATGGTTTTTTAACGGATTGTTTTCAACCAACAAGGTCGATCAGGCAAGGATGCCCACTGTCTGCCTTACTTTACTCTCTGGTAGCCGAGCCACTTGGTTTGGCTATTAAGGCAGACAGAGAAATCAAAGGAATACAAATAAAGAACCATTTCCAAAGAGAAGCAGTGTATCAGTATGCAGATGATACAACCTTGTTGGTAGAAGACATCCAAAGTATTGATAGGGCAATGGGGATTTTAGAAAGATATTGTAAAGGGTCGGGAGCCAAAGTAAATGTGGGGAAAAGTGTGTGTATGAGGATTGGCAGAGTAGAGGAAATACCGCAGCATATACAATTCAAGGAGGAAATGCAGCACATCAAGATTTTGGGGTTGTGGGTTGGTATTGATTCTAATAAGGCAGACACTTTGAATTGGGAAGGTGTTTTAAATGGAATTGGAAAAAGACTGAGATTTTGGCAAATGAGAGATTTAAAGCTAAGGGGGAAAGTTTTAATTATAAATTCATTGATGCTGTCGAAAGTCTGGTATGTGTTGGGAGTAACCCCATTGCCTCATCTGTACTACAAAAAAATGAAAGAATTGGTTTTAAAGTTTTTATGGGGAAATGGAAGGGCTAAGATTGCATATGATACATTACTTGGAAACCTAAAGGAGGGAGGATTGGGACTTTTAGATCCATTTTTAAGAATGAGAACGCTGAGAATTAAAACAGTTCAGAAGTTTCTAGAGAGCAAAAGTGATGTAATTTGGAAAAGAGTCATGGAATATTACCTGGAAAAATGTAATATGGGATGTAATGTTTTATGGATGAAAATGAAAAGCTGGATGTTAAAAGGTCTGCCATGTTTTTATGTGGAGGTTTTGGAATCATGGGGGGAATTTTTAGAAAATGTACTGATTTTACCTAAAGGAAGGGCCCAGCTTTTAGAACAACCATTGTTTTTAAATCCGAATATCATAAGGGACGGTAAGGTCATGTATTATAAAGAATGGTGGGATTGTGGTTTGAGACAAATAAAAGATCTATTGTATGAGGTGATAGAGGGTTATGTACCTTTACAGGCAGTTGTGGATGCATTGAGAGAGGGGGGCAAAAGGGCGTGGAGAAGGAAGTTAGAAGGACAATATGAGGATTTAAAGAAAGCGATACCAAAGGACTGGATTGAAAGAATTGAAAACTATGAGAGTGGGGATGAGAATGAATTTCCAGATGTATTTTTTAAAAGGTTAAATGGGGAAAACGTTCATTTTAATTTATGCAAAGTAAGGAATGTGTATAGTATTTTTAGGTCTATCGCTTTTACAAAACCAGTAGCTTTGAACTACTGGAAAGAAAGATATGATGACTTAAATGAAAATGAAATTTGGGGAAACGTGAGGTTGAAATATATGGAACCAATTTTAGAGAATTTTAATTATTTATTGAGACACAATTGTATATTAACAGAGATGAGATTACATAAAATAGGAATTCAAAATGATGCAAAGTGTAAAGTGTGTATGAAAGAAAAGGAAGGACTGTTACATCTGTTTTTTTTTTATTGTGAAAGGTTAGATGATTTTATGAGAAAAATGAAGGAAATTGCAAAAGAAATTTTGGAGGGGAAGTATGATGAGGACCAAAAGAAGTGGGAAACAATGTTTTTATTTGGTCATAATGACTGCAATATGTATACCTTTAATTTATGTGTAACAATAGCAAAGTATGTAATATGGTTGAGAAGAAACATGGCGAAATATGATGGGAAAAATGTTGATGTGTGGATAATCTTTAAAAACAGGATGGAATACTCTGTGAGACTGTTATGAAATTATTTCTCAATGGAAAACAAAGAGGATGATTTTATAGAAATGATTGTAAGAGGGAATCCAATGTTGGAAATGAAAGAAAATGGTGTAAACTGGCTATGGGGGAAATATGAATAATAATGTCATGGATTGTAACTGTATGAAACAAATTAAATGAATGTAAATTTTTTATAATAAAAAAAAAAAAAAAAAAAAAAATCTCGTTTGCTCTCGGAAGCTAAGCAGGTTTGGGCCTGGTTAGTACTTGGATGGGAGACCGCCTAGGAATACCAGGTGCTGTAAGCTTTTTGGAAACTTTTCACTTAGTATATAATAATTTTGCCAAAAAATAGAGTCAATGCCCGATCTCTGAATATTAGCAGGTTTGGGCCTGGTTAGTACATGGATGGGAGACTGCCTGGGAATACCAGGTGCTTTAAACTTTTTGGAAAATTTCACGATTTATATAATAATCTTGCAAAAAAAAAAAAAAAAAAGAGTCAATGCCCGATCTCTGAATCTTACCAGGTTTAGGTCTGGTTAGTACTTGGATGAGAGATTGCCTAGGAATACCAGGTGCTTTAAGCTTTTGGGTTTTCTTTCCTACTTATATAATGTACTGACGATTAGATGGGCTGGTCTTTAAATAGCCCTCTCTTTGCAGCAGTCTTCGCTTACGGCCATACCAACCTGGCTATGCCCGATCTCGTCTGCTCTCGGAAGCTAAGCAGGTTTGGGCCTGGTTAGTACTTGGATGGGAGACCGCCTGGGAATACCAGGTGCTGTAAGCTTTTTGGAAACTTTTCACTTAGTATATAATAATTTTGACAAAAAATAGAGTCAATGCCCGATCTCTGAATATTAGCAGGTTTGGGCCTGGTAAGTACATGGATGGGAGACTGCCTGGGAATACCAGGTGCTTTAAACTTTTTGGAAAATTTCACGATTTATATAATAATCTTGCCAAAAAAAAAAAAAAAAAAGTCAATGCCCGATCTCTGAATATTAGCAGGTTTGGGCCTGGTTAGTACATGGATGGGAGACTGCCTGGGAATACCAGGTGCTTTAAACTTTTTGGAAAATTTCACGATTTATATAATAATCTTGCAAAACAAAAAAAAAAAAGAGTCAATGCCCGATCTCTGAATCTTACCAGGTTTAGGTCTGGTTAGTACTTGGATGAGAGACTGCCTAGGAATACCAGGTGCTTTAAGCTTTTGGGTTTCTTTCCTACTTATATAATATACTGGCGATTAGATGGGCTGATCTTTAAATAGCCCTCTCTTTGCAGCATTTTTCGCTTACAGCCATACCAACCTGGCTATGCCCGGTCTCGTCTGCTCTCTGAAGCTAAGCAGGTTTGGGCCTGGTTAGTACTTGGATGGGAGACCGCCTGGGAATACCAGGTGCTGTAAGCTTTTTGGAAACTTTTCACTTAGTATATAATAATTTTGCCAAAAAATAGAGTCAATGCCCGATCTCTGAATATTAGCAGGTTTGGGACTGGTTAGTACATGGATGGGAGACTGCCTGGGAATACCAGGTGCTTTAAACTTTTTGGAAAATTTCACGATTTATATAATAATCTTGCAAAAAAAAAAAAAAGAGTCAATGCCCGATCTCTGAATCTTACCAGGCTTAGGTCTGGTTAGTACTTGGATGAGAGACTGCCTAGGAATACCAGGTGCTTTAAGCTTTTGGGTTTTCTTTCCTACTTATATAATGTACTGACGATTAGATGGGCTGGTCTTTAAATAGCCCTCTCTTTGCAGCAGTCTTCGCTTACGGCCATACCAACCTGGCAACTATAGAGTGCTAGCAGGAAGTGAGGTGGCAGTAGTGGGTGAGAGTAGGCTCACCATTGTTGTTTGTAAACCCATTTTTTGTTTAAAGTTAGCTTTTTTTTCTGTTTTTCTGTTTTGTTTTGTTTTTAAGTTCAAACACTTCCCAGCAGCCTAGGCTGTCTGGGGAGGATTTTTATTTTTGGAGGTTTTGTTTTGTTATTTTTTCAAAATTGGACTGATTACATGGAAATGAACAAGGAAATGGCAGGAGAAAGATGCAGGGACTTTGACACGGAAAACACTACAGGACAACGGCTTGGATACAACGAGGCAAAGAAAATGATTATTTATTCAAAGGAAGCAACTGTAATTGTGGATCTGGCAGAGGTGAGAGATGGATCGGTGCAGGATATTATCAAAGAAGTGAATGAAAAAATTGGAGGAGGAAAGATTTTGGCGATAAGACCAAGACAAGGCAAAGAATTCGAGATCACATTATCAAATGAGGAGGAGTGTGAAAAGCTAGAGGATGGACTAAGAATCAAGCAACAATTTTGTGAGATTAGAAAGCTACAAGTAAGAGAATATGTTGTTTCTTTTATGCATTTGCCTGCATATGTTGATGACCAGGATATATTAGATAAATTGGAGGCATGGGGTGTAACTCCCTCAACCAACATTAAGAGAAGAACATATCCGGGTACTGAAATAGCAGATGGTACGAGATATGTAAAGGTCAGGTTCCCAAAGGAAGTTGTATCTCTACCATATAGCAGCAAGTTTGAGACTGCTGAGGGCACACAGTACTTTCGGATTATACACGATCGGCAGGTGAAAACCTGTAGATTGTGTATGGATCCAGGACATGTATTTAAAGATTGCCCGGACTTTATTTGTTACCAGTGCAAAGAGCAGGGGCACTTGGCAAGAAGCTGCAATGCAGTGAAGTGCCCGGAATGTAGGAAAGTGTTGGTGAGGTGCGAATGTTGGATGGGGGAGGGAGAAAATAGTAGTGAACAAGAAACAGATATGGTTGTTAATGTGGGTGGGCAAAAGCAGAGGGAAACCGAGATGGACAATGTTTTAAACAAGGAGATGGAAGATTGTGGACTGGGAGAGGAAAATGAAGAGGAAGAACATCAAGCAGACACAGGAGGAGAGGAAAAAGAAAATGATGGAGAAAAAACAATATCACAAGGGACGGTGCAAAGGACCATTGAAATAAGCAAAGAACAGGAGGAACAAAAAAACAATGAGGAAGATTATCAGGAGGGGAGAATGGAGAGAAAAGGAGAAGAGAAACACTGTGGACTGAGAGAGGACAATGGAGAGAAAGAACATCAGGGGGACACAGGAGAAAAGAAGAAAGAACTAGATGGAGAAATAACAACATCTCAATGGACTGTGCAAAAGACTATGGATATGAGCGAGGAACATGGGGAACAACAAAATGACGAGGAAGGTTATCAGGAGAGGAGAATGGAGAGAAAAGGAGAAGAGAAACGTAGGAAAGAACGAGAAGGAATACAAAGAAGAAGAACTTTAAAGGTAACACCCAATATAGACATTGCAAAGAAAAGATTTTTAAGGCAAGGAATATTAAAAGACAAGGAGGGTTGTGAGAACAGATTTGATGTACTGAGAGATATGGAGCATGACTGAAAAAAAAATGAAATGTTTTAATTATTTATTTTATATTGTTTTTATGTTTTTAAGAGTTGTTTCATTTAATGCACGAGGTTTAATGGATGTGGAGAAATTTGAAAATATGAGGGAATTATGTAGAGGGGTGGATGTATTTGTATTACAAGAAACGAATTGGAAAAATTATTGTGTTAAAAGGTTTGAAAATTTATGGGATGGGAATATACATTGTAATAATGGTACAGAGAAAACTGGGAAAGGGGTTGCTATTTTAATAAGAAGAGAGGTGTGTGAAAAAGAAAGTGTGGTGTTTAATGATGGAGCAGGGAAATGTTTAGCTGTTGAAATAGAAAAAGGAAATGAGAGATGTACAATATGTAACATACATGCTCCAAATGAAGAAAAGCAAAAGGTGGAATTTTTTAAAACAATATCTGCAAATGTAAGAATTAATGAAAGGGTGATTTTAATGGGTGATTTTAATACTGTTTTTACAGAATTAGACTTAGCAAGTAATATGGTTTTTAAGACTGATAAGGGAAGGGAGGAGTTGAACAAACTGATGGGGGATTTTAAATTGATTGATGTGTGGAGAGAAAGAAATAGAACGAGTAGGCAATTTTCAAGAAGACAATTTGTTTTAAAAGAACTGAAACAAAGTAGGATTGATTATATTTTATGTACAGAGGAAATGCAAGGGAATATTACTAATGTTTATTATAAACGAGTTGGTCTTAGTGATCATTCTCTCTTATTTTTTACATTAGATTCTTCAAGTGTGAAAAGGGGAGGGGGAGTGTGGGTTTTAAATGCAAAGATTTTAAAGAGTAATGCATATCAGGAAAGTATTAAAGGGATTGTGGAAGAAAGCAAAATTAATAGAATGTATAGGGAAGAGAAAAGAGTATGGTGGGATAGTGTTAAGTGGGAAATAAAGACATTTTCAATAGAATACAGCAAAAATGTCAGAAAATTAGAAAGACAGAAGGAAACCGAATTAACCAAACTCCTGAATAATGAGTTAAGTAAAGTGTCAGAAAGCAATGGAAAAGAGGAAATTGAAAAAATAATAATGCTACAAGATAAATTAAAGATATTAGAAGAGGAAAAATGTAAGGGTGCAATTATAAGAAGTAAAGCAAAATATGCAGTAGAGGGAGAAAGATGCACAAAATTTTTCTTTAATTTAGAACAAAATAGGCAGAAGGCTGATCTATTGAAAGAAGTCTTAAATAAAAAAGGGGAAATATAAACAGAAACTAAAGAAATTTTGAAAACAGTAAAGCAATATTACATGGACATGTTTAAGGGACAAGGTATAGGAAAAAATGATGAGGAGTTTTTGATTAAACAAATTAAATCTAAGTTAACAGGTGAGGACAGGATTTTGTGTGATGAAGAAATTAAGGAAGAAGAAATAGATATTGCAATTCAACAGTTAAAACCTGGAAAGAGCCCTGGTGTGGATGGTTTGACTAATGAATTTTATAAAACTTTTAGAGAAATGTTAGTGCCAATTTTAAAAGAAGTTTTTGAAGAAATTTTCAAGAAGGGGGTGTTGAGTGAAAAAATGAAGATAGGCATGGTAAAAATGATTTACAAAAAAAGCGGTAATCCGAAAGATCTTAAAAATTTTAGACCTATATCCATGTTGAATACAGATTTTAAAATATTAGCAAAAGTATTAGCAAACAGATTAAAAAAGGTTTTACCAAAAATAATAAAAACAACACAGGCATACGGGGTGCAAGGAAGAGATATAGTAGATGTGGTTAAAAGTATAAGAGACACAATTTATTATATGAAGGAGAAGGGAAAGGGGGGATTTTTAATAAGTCTGGATTTAGAAAAGGCATTTGACAGGGTAGAGCATGAGTTTTTATTTGATGTTCTTAAGGCTTTTGGTTTTGGAGAAAATTTTAGAAAATGGATTTGGATTTTTTACTCAGATGTGTTAACATGCATAAAATGCAATGGTTTTTTAACGGATTGTTTTCAACCAACAAGGTCGATCAGGCAAGGATGCCCACTGTCTGCCTTACTTTACTCTCTGGTAGCCGAGCCACTTGGTTTGGCTATTAAGGCAGACAGAGAAATCAAAGGAATACAAATAAAGAACCATTTCCAAAGAGAAGCAGTGTATCAGTATGCAGATGATACAACCTTGTTGGTAGAAGACATCCAAAGTATTGATAGGGCAATGGGGATTTTAGAAAGATATTGTAAAGGGTCGGGAGCCAAAGTAAATGTGGGGAAAAGTGTGTGTATGAGGATTGGCAGAGTAGAGGAAATACCGCAGCATATACAATTCAAGGAGGAAATGCAGCACATCAAGATTTTGGGGTTGTGGGTTGGTATTGATTCTAATAAGGCAGACACTTTGAATTGGGAAGGTGTTTTAAATGGAATTGGAAAAAGACTGAGATTTTGGCAAATGAGAGATTTAAAGCTAAGGGGGAAAGTTTTAATTATAAATTCATTGATGCTGTCGAAAGTCTGGTATGTGTTGGGAGTAACCCCATTGCCTCATCTGTACTACAAAAAAATGAAAGAATTGGTTTTAAAGTTTTTATGGGGAAATGGAAGGGCTAAGATTGCATATGATACATTACTTGGAAACCTAAAGGAGGGAGGATTGGGACTTTTAGATCCATTTTTAAGAATGAGAACGCTGAGAATTAAAACAGTTCAGAAGTTTCTAGAGAGCAAAAGTGATGTAATTTGGAAAAGAGTCATGGAATATTACCTGGAAAAATGTAATATGGGATGTAATGTTTTATGGATGAAAATGAAAAGCTGGATGTTAAAAGGTCTGCCATGTTTTTATGTGGAGGTTTTGGAATCATGGGGGGAATTTTTAGAAAATGTACTGATTTTACCTAAAGGAAGGGCCCAGCTTTTAGAACAACCATTGTTTTTAAATCCGAATATCATAAGGGACGGTAAGGTCATGTATTATAAAGAATGGTGGGATTGTGGTTTGAGACAAATAAAAGATCTATTGTATGAGGTGATAGAGGGTTATGTACCTTTACAGGCAGTTGTGGATGCATTGAGAGAGGGGGGCAAAAGGGCGTGGAGAAGGAAGTTAGAAGGACAATATGAGGATTTAAAGAAAGCGATACCAAAGGACTGGATTGAAAGAATTGAAAACTATGAGAGTGGGGATGAGAATGAATTTCCAGATGTATTTTTTAAAAGGTTAAATGGGGAAAACGTTCATTTTAATTTATGCAAAGTAAGGAATGTGTATAGTATTTTTAGGTCTATCGCTTTTACAAAACCAGTAGCTTTGAACTACTGGAAAGAAAGATATGATGACTTAAATGAAAATGAAATTTGGGGAAACGTGAGGTTGAAATATATGGAACCAATTTTAGAGAATTTTAATTATTTATTGAGACACAATTGTATATTAACAGAGATGAGATTACATAAAATAGGAATTCAAAATGATGCAAAGTGTAAAGTGTGTATGAAAGAAAAGGAAGGACTGTTACATCTGTTTTTTTTTTATTGTGAAAGGTTAGATGATTTTATGAGAAAAATGAAGGAAATTGCAAAAGAAATTTTGGAGGGGAAGTATGATGAGGACCAAAAGAAGTGGGAAACAATGTTTTTATTTGGTCATAATGACTGCAATATGTATACCTTTAATTTATGTGTAACAATAGCAAAGTATGTAATATGGTTGAGAAGAAACATGGCGAAATATGATGGGAAAAATGTTGATGTGTGGATAATCTTTAAAAACAGGATGGAATACTCTGTGAGACTGTTATGAAATTATTTCTCAATGGAAAACAAAGAGGATGATTTTATAGAAATGATTGTAAGAGGGAATCCAATGTTGGAAATGAAAGAAAATGGTGTAAACTGGCTATGGGGGAAATATGAATAATAATGTCATGGATTGTAACTGTATGAAACAAATTAAATGAATGTAAATTTTTTATAATAAAAAAAAAAAAAAAAAAAAATCTCGTTTGCTCTCGGAAGCTAAGCAGGTTTGGGCCTGGTTAGTACTTGGATGGGAGACCGCCTAGGAATACCAGGTGCTGTAAGCTTTTTGGAAACTTTTCACTTAGTATATAATAATTTTGCCAAAAAATAGAGTCAATGCCCGATCTCTGAATATTAGCAGGTTTGGGCCTGGTTAGTACATGGATGGGAGACTGCCTGGGAATACCAGGTGCTTTAAACTTTTTGGAAAATTTCACGATTTATATAATAATCTTGCAAAAAAAAAAAAAAAAAAAAAAA
>NC_068380.1:22827674-22832674 GCF_023724105.1 Carassius gibelio | reverse complement strand
AAGGCTTGGAAGAGGAGTGGCTTTTTTAATAAGGAAAGATGTTTTTAATTCAAGTAGGGTAGTGTATAAAGATAAGATGGGGAAATGTATGGTGGTTGAAGTAAATTGTGAAGGACGTGAACTGATTTTAGTCAATGTACATGCGCCAACAGAGGAGAAGGAAAAGAAAGATTTTTTTTATGTTTTAAGAAATATCATAAACAAGTATACGGAAATAATAATGATAGGGGATTTTAACACAGTTTTTAGTAAACAAGACATGGCAGAAGGAATGGTTTTTAAAAATGACAAGGGGAGAAAAGAATTAAAAGCATTAATGGGAGAAAAGGATATCATCGATGTGTGGAGAGAAAGAAATGAAAAGATAAAAGAATTTTCAAGGAGGCAAATAGTGGGGCAGTTTGTGTGTGAAACAAGAATAGACTTTATTTTATGTACAAGAAATGTGGAGAATTTTATAAAAAAGATTAAGTATGAAGAAACAAGTTTTAGCGATCACAAGTTTTTATTTTTTAAAGTAGACTGGAGTAAAGTGCAAAGAGGGCCGGGAGTCTGGATTTTAAATACAGAGGTTTTAAAGAATGAAGATTATGTTTTAAGTATAAAGGAGATAATTGAAAAGGAAAAAGAAAATGAAATGTATAGTGAGGATAAGCGAATGTGGTGGGAGAACGTGAAATATCTGGTAAAAAAGTTTACAATAACATATTGCAAATTAATTAATAAATGTAAGAAAAATAAGGAAAGAGAGCTAAGAAAAAACTTAAATGAGGAACTGGATAAGGCAGAAAAAAGCATAGAGAAAATAAAAGAAATAGAAGGTAGACTGAAGGAAATAGAAGAGGAGAAATATGAAGCTGCAAGATTAAGAAGCAAAGCAAAATATACAGTGGAGGGGGAGAAGTGCACAAAATTTTTCTTTGATCTAGAGAAAAGAAAAGGGAAAGCAGACATGATTAAAGAAATAAGGGGCAAAAATGGGAGAATAGTAGAAGAAAATGCAGACATTTTAGAGGAAATAAAATCATATTATGAGAACTTATTCTGTACAGAGGG
This sequence comes from Carassius gibelio, assembly GCF_023724105.1. Lineage (NCBI taxonomy): Eukaryota > Metazoa > Chordata > Actinopteri > Cypriniformes > Cyprinidae > Carassius > Carassius gibelio. Next base: position 22,831,618 of record NC_068380.1, on the reverse strand, counting down.
GGTAAAAGAAGGAGAAAAAGTGGAATTACTGAAGCAAATAAAAGCCAGAGTAGGAGAAGTGGATAAACAAGAGTGTGATGATGAAGTAAGAGAAGAAGAAATAAAAAGAGCAATAATTGGGTTAAACAAGAGGAAAAGTCCAGGGATAGATGGGTTGGGGAGTGAGTTTTACATTGTTTTTAAAGATGTTTTAACAACTATCTTAAAAGAAGTATTTGACGAGATTTTTAGGAAAGGTGAGATGAACGAAAGGATGGGAATGGGATTAATGAAGCTGATATATAAAAGGAAAGGAGACAAAGTGGAGTTAAAGAATTATAGGCCTATAACAATGCTTAACACAGATTTAAAGATTTTATCAAAAATTTTAGCTAACAGATTAAAAGAAGTGATGCCCACAATAATTCAAACAAACCAAGCTTACAGTATTAAAGGAAGAGACATTGCAGATACAACAATGAGCATAAAAGATACCATAAGATATATTAATGAAAAGAAGAAAGATTGTTTTATAATCAGTTTGGACTTTGAGAAGGCTTTTGACAGGGTAGAGCATGATTTTTTATTTGGGGTTTTGGATACTTTTGGTTTTGGACGGAATTTTATTAAATGGGTTAAGATTTTATATAAAGGTGCTGTAACGAGAGTTAAATGTAATGGGTTTTTAACAGAGTGTTTTAAATTAACAAGATCAATTAGACAGGGCTGCCCGTTGTCGGCACTTTTATATGCTTTAGTTGCGGAACCACTTGGGTTAATGGTAGAACAGGAAGGGAGAATAAAAGGAATAGGCATAGAGGGAGGAGAGAATAAAATATTTCAATACGCTGATGATACTACGCTATTGCTGCAAGATTTGTTGAGTGTAAGGGAAGTGATGAAAATAGTACAATCATTTTGCAGGGGATCTGGGGCTAAAGTGAATGAGGATAAAACGGTATACATGAGATTTGGGCGAAGTGAGGTTTTAACTGGGCACTTTAATTTTAAGGAAATGAATGAAATAAAGATTTTAGGTGTTTTAATGGGTAGGGATGAAACCAAAGCAGAAGGAATTATGTGGGAGGAGATGTTAGGAGGGATCGAGAGAAGGTTAAATTTTTGGAGATTAATGTCCTTAACTTTGAAGGGGAGGGTTTTAATTTTGAATGTTTTAATGGTTTCTAAGTTATGGCATATTTTATATGTGGCTTCAATGCCGTTGTGGACAGAAAAAAGGCTGAAAAAATGTTTTTTAGATTTTTTATGGGAAGGAAAGCCACCGAGAATTGCATATAACACTTTAATAGGAGCAATGGGGAAGGGGGGGCTAGGGCTAATGGACGTGGAGCAAAGAAAGAACAGTTTAAGGGTGAAAATCATAAGCAAATATCTAGACGAAGGAAATAAAGCAGCATGGGAAAGAACAATGGGGCATTTTTTAAACAAGTGTAGTCATTTTAATCTGGGGGACAACATTTTATGGATGAAAACAAAAAATTGGATGACGGAGGGGATGCCAGAATTTTATAGAGAACTGATGGGAGCATGGGGAAAATTTTTAGATAATGTGCATTTTAAGCCACAAGGTAGAGAGAACATTTTAAATCAGCCTTTATTCTTAAATAACTGCATTTTAAATCAAGGGAAGCAGGTTTTTTTAAGAAGTGGTGGGATGTGGGAATCATGAAAGTCAGAGATGTTTTATATGAATTCAAAGAGGGTTTTTTACCAGTTCAATACATTGTGGATGTGATGGAGGAGGCAAAGGAGGATTATACCAGACAAGAGATTACAAACAACTATGATTTAATTAAGAATGCTATACCTAAAGAATGGATAAAGAGAATTGAAAATATGGAAGAAGAAGATCAAGGAAAAGATGTGTATGTAAATATGGGGGGGAAATTGTGTGCTTTTAAAGAATGTAAAGTTAAAATGTTTTATTGTTTTTTTAGAGATGTGGTTTTCAAGAAACCTGTTGTAAATGAATATTGGCTACAGATGTTCAATGATGTAACAGAAGAAAAAATATGGGGGAATATAAAGGGGAAAATTGTACAGACTAAACTGGAGAATATGGAATATTTTATCGGAAACAAAGCAGTGTTCACAGACGTAATTTTAAGCAAAATTGGGATGGAGGAAAGTGCAATATGTAAAGTTTGCCAAGATGCTGATGAAGGGTTTTTACACTTGTTTTTATATTGTGATAAGCTGAAAGATTTTAATGAGAGGTGTAAAAGCATGATTTTAAGTTTGAGAGGAGAGGAAAATGGGAACTTTGAGTGGGAAAATGTGTTAATGTTGGGCATTAATGAGAAATGTAAACATGAGAAGCTGATAAATTTACTTGTGATGCTGATGAAAAGTGCGATTTGGGAAAGAAGAGTGGTGGTGAAAAAGGAAAATGTTTTAATTGATGTATGGAATGTGTTCAGGAGAAAAGTTGAAAAATATGTTGAATGTCTGTTTTATTATTTCAAGTTGGAGGAAACGATTGATGTCTTTTATAATATTTTTACTCAGGAGGTGTTAAAGGTTTTCAAAGAGCTGGGGATTGAATTGTCATTTTTAAAAGATTAAAATATTTAATGACTTCTTTTTAAATGTATGTAAGATGTCTGTCAATTCAAATTAGGAGTTTTGTATGTCAAAGAAATAATCTTACATATTTTTGTATGTGAATAATTGATATGTATGTTTGAATTGATTAATTTCTTCAATAAAAAAAAAAAAAAAAAAAAAAAAAAAAAAAAAAGGCTATGCCCGATCTCGTCTGCTCTCGGAAGCTAAGCAGGTTTGGGCCTGGTTAGTACTTGGATGGGAGACCGCCTGGGAATACCAGGTGCTGTAAGCTTTTTGGAAACTTTTCACTTAGTATATAATAATTTTGACAAAAAATAGAGTCAATGCCCGATCTCTGAATATTAGCAGGTTTGGGCCTGGTAAGTACATGGATGGGAGACTGCCTGGGAATACCAGGTGCTTTAAACTTTTTGGAAAATTTCAAGATTTATATAATAATCTTGCCAAAAAAAAAAAAAAAAAGTCAATGCCCGATCTCTGAATATTAGCAGGTTTGGGCCTGGTTAGTACATGGATGGGAGGCTGCCTGGGAATACCAGGTGCTTTAAACTTTTTGGAAAATTTCACAATTTATATAATAATCTTGCAAAAAAAAAAAAAAGAGTCAATGCCCGATCTCTGAATCTTACCAGGCTTAGGTCTGGTTAGTACTTGGATGAGAGACTGCTTAGGAATACCAGGTGCTTTAAGCTTTTGGGTTTTCTTTCCTACTTATATAATGTACTGGCGATTAGATGGGCTGGTCTTTAAATAACCCTCTCTTTGCAACAGTCTTCGCTTACGGCCATACCAACCTGGCTATGCCCGATCTCGTCTGCTCTCCGAAGCTAAGCAGGTTTGGGCCTAGTTAGTACTTGGATGGGAGACCGCCTGGGAATACCAGGTGCTGTAAGCTTTTTGGAAACTTTTCACTTAGTATATAATAATTTTGAAAAAAAATAGAGTCAATGCCCGATCTCTGAATATTAGCAGGTTTGGGCCTGTTAGTACATGGATGGGAGACTGCCTGGGAATACCAGGTGCTTTAAACTCTTTGGAAAATTTCACGATTTATATAATAATCTTGCAAAAAAAAAAAAAAGAGTCAATGCCCGATCTCTGAATCTTAGCAGGTTTAGGTCTGGTTAGTACTTGGATGAGAGACTGCCTAGGAATACCAGGTGCTTTAAGCTTTTGGGTTTTCTTTCCTACTTATATAATGTACTGACGATTAGATGGGCTGGTCTTTAAATAGCCCTCTCTTTGCAGCAGTCTTCGCTTACGGCCATACCAACCTGGTTATGCCCGATCTCGTCTGCTCTCGGAAGCTAAGCAGGTTTGGGCCTGGTTAGTACTTGGATGGGAGACCGCCTGGGAATACCAGGTGCTGTAAGCTT
>NC_068380.1:22760174-22825174 GCF_023724105.1 Carassius gibelio | reverse complement strand
GGTTTTCTTTCCTACTTATATAATGTACCGACGATTAGATGGGCTGGTCTTTAACCCTCTGGAGTCTAAGGGTATTTTTGGGGACTTGAGAAGTTTTGTCATGCCCTGACATTTGTGCTTTTTTCAGTTTCTTATAAATATCTAAATGGGTAAAGTCTAATATCACTGTAATCAGCACAAACTGGGCTATAATAATATGTGAAATGCATGCATGTACATGATTGTATTTTTGAGAAAAAAAATGTTATGCATGGTTAGTGAAAAACTAAAAATGTTAAATCACTTGAATAAGGCAATAAAACACATACATAAAATTGGTTGCCGGAAAAGTTGAGAACTGGAGCTTGTTGCCTAGAATTTTTCTTTCTGAATGATGTGAAAATCATCTTGTTTACTCACTCACAGAAAACAATATATTGATTTAAATTTTCTAAAACACTTTTTGTTGGTAACAGTCATATGCGAGTAGGCGTCAACTATCATGAATATCATTGTGATTTACACCTGAGAAGACAAAGGCCTGCATAATGAGCTGCATAATGATCGAGGTGAGAGCAGAGGATATCATCAAGGCTGTATCAAAACAATGTGGACACGGGAAAATCCTGGCACTAAGGCCAAGACAAGGAAAAGAATATGAATTAACAATGGAGAAAGAAGAAACATGTGACAAACTGATTGATGGACTGATGATAAAAGGAGTGAACTGTGAGGTAAAAAATTTGCAAAACAGAGATTATGTTGTTTCCTTCATGCACCTGCCCGTCTATATTGATGACAAAGAAATTATAGGTAAATTGGAAGGATGGGGAGTTAATCCCATTTCACAGATAAAAAGAAGATGTTACCCGGGCACTGACATAGAAGACGGAACAAGGTTCCTAAAAGTGAGATTCCCCAAAGATGTTGCATCTTTGCCATATAGCACAAAGCTGGAAACAGCAGAAGGGCAGCAGTATTTTAGGGTGATGCACAGCCATCAGGTGAAGACCTGTAGGCTGTGCATGAGCCCTGGACACCTGCTGAAAGACTGCCCAGATTTTAAGTGCCGGAAGTGCGAGGAGAGGGGACATTTTGCAAGAGATTGCAATGCTGTCAGATACCCAGGGTGTCAAGAAGTTTTTAATAAATGTGAATGTTGGATGGAAAGAGAGGAAGGAGGTATGGAACTTCAGTTGGACGGACAGGTGCATGAAGGAAACAGCGAGGTGGAAAGAGAAACTGATGAAGGACAAGAGGAAGGCGGATTGCAACAAGAAGAAACAGAAGGAGGAGCGAGCAACAGAGAGGAAGAAGGAGAAAAAGTAAATGATGCAGACGAGGAGCATACAACAGAACAGGACACTCAATGGACGGAAATGGAAATATCGGACAGTTTTAAAAATCTTTTAGATGGCATGGACGGAGATGGACATAGAATGGATGATCAAAACAAAGAAATGGACAGTGGAGAAGAAACGAGGATGGATAACATGGAAAAAGACAGAGAGGAGAGAGGACAAATAAGAAGGCGAACATTAAAGGTAAAACCAAATGTGGAAAATGCTAGAAAAAAGATAATGACAATGGGCGGAGTGAAAATTGTAAACAGATATGAAGTGTTAAGTGGGTTGGAGGGAGAAGATGGAAAGTAATGTTTGTTATGTATTTATTTTTCTTTTTAATGGTCTTAAGTTGTGTTACTTTTAATGCAAGGGGACTGATGGACATGGGTAAATTTGAAAAAGTGAAGGAAAAATGCCAAGGCGAAGATGTTATTGTTTTACAAGAAACAAATTGGAAAGAGAGTGTGATGGAGGACTATAAAAAGAAATGGGAAGGGGATATTTTATATAACAATGGGGATGGAAGGCTTGGAAGAGGAGTGGCTTTTTTAATAAGGAAAGATGTTTTTAATTCAAGTAGGGTAGTGTATAAAGATAAGATGGGGAAATGTATGGTGGTTGAAGTAAATTGTGAAGGACGTGAACTGATTTTAGTCAATGTACATGCGCCAACAGAGGAGAAGGAAAAGAAAGATTTTTTTTTATGTTTTAAGAAATATCATAAACAAGTATACGGAAATAATAATGATAGGGGATTTTAACACAGTTTTTAGTAAACAAGACATGGCAGAAGGAATGGTTTTTAAAAATGACAAGGGGAGAAAAGAATTAAAAGCATTAATGGGAGAAAAGGATATCATCGATGTGTGGAGAGAAAGAAATGAAAAGATAAAAGAATTTTCAAGGAGGCAAATAGTGGGGCAGTTTGTGTGTGAAACAAGAATAGACTTTATTTTATGTACAAGAAATGTGGAGAATTTTATAAAAAAGATTAAGTATGAAGAAACAAGTTTTAGCGATCACAAGTTTTTATTTTTTAAAGTAGACTGGAGTAAAGTGCAAAGAGGGCCGGGAGTCTGGATTTTAAATACAGAGGTTTTAAAGAATGAAGATTATGTTTTAAGTATAAAGGAGATAATTGAAAAGGAAAAAGAAAATGAAATGTATAGTGAGGATAAGCGAATGTGGTGGGAGAACGTGAAATATCTGGTAAAAAAGTTTACAATAACATATTGCAAATTAATTAATAAATGTAAGAAAAATAAGGAAAGAGAGCTAAGAAAAAACTTAAATGAGGAACTGGATAAGGCAGAAAAAAGCATAGAGAAAATAAAAGAAATAGAAGGTAGACTGAAGGAAATGGAAGAGGAGAAATATGAAGCTGCAAGATTAAGAAGCAAAGCAAAATATACAGTGGAGGGGGAGAAGTGCACAAAATTTTTCTTTGATCTAGAGAAAAGAAAAGGGAAAGCAGACATGATTAAAGAAATAAGGGGCAAAAATGGGAGAATAGTAGAAGAAAATGCAGACATTTTAGAGGAAATAAAATCATATTATGAGAACTTATTCTGTACAGAGGGGGTAAAAGAAGGAGAAAAAGTGGAATTACTGAAGCAAATAAAAGCCAGAGTAGGAGAAGTGGATAAACAAGAGTGTGATGATGAAGTAAGAGAAGAAGAAATAAAAAGAGCAATAATTGGGTTAAACAAGAGGAAAAGTCCAGGGATAGATGGGTTGGGGAGTGAGTTTTACATTGTTTTTAAAGATGTTTTAACAACTATCTTAAAAGAAGTATTTGACGAGATTTTTAGGAAAGGTGAGATGAACGAAAGGATGGGAATGGGATTAATGAAGCTGATATATAAAAGGAAAGGAGACAAAGTGGAGTTAAAGAATTATAGGCCTATAACAATGCTTAACACAGATTTAAAGATTTTATCAAAAATTTTAGCTAACAGATTAAAAGAAGTGATGCCCACAATAATTCAAACAAACCAAGCTTACAGTATTAAAGGAAGAGACATTGCAGATACAACAATGAGCATAAAAGATACCATAAGATATATTAATGAAAAGAAGAAAGATTGTTTTATAATCAGTTTGGACTTTGAGAAGGCTTTTGACAGGGTAGAGCATGATTTTTTATTTGGGGTTTTGGATACTTTTGGTTTTGGACGGAATTTTATTAAATGGGTTAAGATTTTATATAAAGGTGCTGTAACGAGAGTTAAATGTAATGGGTTTTTAACAGAGTGTTTTAAATTAACAAGATCAATTAGACAGGGCTGCCCGTTGTCGGCACTTTTATATGCTTTAGTTGCGGAACCACTTGGGTTAATGGTAGAACAGGAAGGGAGAATAAAAGGAATAGGCATAGAGGGAGGAGAGAATAAAATATTTCAATACGCTGATGATACTACGCTATTGCTGCAAGATTTGTTGAGTGTAAGGGAAGTGATGAAAATAGTACAATCATTTTGCAGGGGATCTGGGGCTAAAGTGAATGAGGATAAAACGGTATACATGAGATTTGGGCGAAGTGAGGTTTTAACTGGGCACTTTAATTTTAAGGAAATGAATGAAATAAAGATTTTAGGTGTTTTAATGGGTAGGGATGAAACCAAAGCAGAAGGAATTATGTGGGAGGAGATGTTAGGAGGGATCGAGAGAAGGTTAAATTTTTGGAGATTAATGTCCTTAACTTTGAAGGGGAGGGTTTTAATTTTGAATGTTTTAATGGTTTCTAAGTTATGGCATATTTTATATGTGGCTTCAATGCCGTTGTGGACAGAAAAAAGGCTGAAAAAATGTTTTTTAGATTTTTTATGGGAAGGAAAGCCACCGAGAATTGCATATAACACTTTAATAGGAGCAATGGGGAAGGGGGGGCTAGGGCTAATGGACGTGGAGCAAAGAAAGAACAGTTTAAGGGTGAAAATCATAAGCAAATATCTAGACGAAGGAAATAAAGCAGCATGGGAAAGAACAATGGGGCATTTTTTAAACAAGTGTAGTCATTTTAATCTGGGGGACAACATTTTATGGATGAAAACAAAAAATTGGATGACGGAGGGGATGCCAGAATTTTATAGAGAACTGATGGGAGCATGGGGAAAATTTTTAGATAATGTGCATTTTAAGCCACAAGGTAGAGAGAACATTTTAAATCAGCCTTTATTCTTAAATAACTGCATTTTAAATCAAGGGAAGCAGGTTTTTTTTAAGAAGTGGTGGGATGTGGGAATCATGAAAGTCAGAGATGTTTTATATGAATTCAAAGAGGGTTTTTTACCAGTTCAATACATTGTGGATGTGATGGAGGAGGCAAAGGAGGATTATACCAGACAAGAGATTACAAACAACTATGATTTAATTAAGAATGCTATACCTAAAGAATGGATAAAGAGAATTGAAAATATGGAAGAAGAAGATCAAGGAAAAGATGTGTATGTAAATATGGGGGGGAAATTGTGTGCTTTTAAAGAATGTAAAGTTAAAATGTTTTATTGTTTTTTTAGAGATGTGGTTTTCAAGAAACCTGTTGTAAATGAATATTGGCTACAGATGTTCAATGATGTAACAGAAGAAAAAATATGGGGGAATATAAAGGGGAAAATTGTACAGACTAAACTGGAGAATATGGAATATTTTATCAGAAACAAAGCAGTGTTCACAGACGTAATTTTAAGCAAAATTGGGATGGAGGAAAGTGCAATATGTAAAGTTTGCCAAGATGCTGATGAAGGGTTTTTACACTTGTTTTTATATTGTGATAAGCTGAAAGATTTTAATGAGAGGTGTAAAAGCATGATTTTAAGTTTGAGAGGAGAGGAAAATGGGAACTTTGAGTGGGAAAATGTGTTAATGTTGGGCATTAATGAGAAATGTAAACATGAGAAGCTGATAAATTTACTTGTCATGCTGATGAAAAGTGCGATTTGGGAAAGAAGAGTGGTGGTGAAAAAGGAAAATGTTTTAATTGATGTATGGAATGTGTTCAGGAGAAAAGTTGAAAAATATGTTGAGTGTCTGTTTTATTATTTCAAGTTGGAGGAAACGATTGATGTCTTTTATAATATTTTTACTCAGGAGGTGTTAAAGGTTTTCAAAGAGCTGGGGATTGAATTGTCATTTTTAAAAGATTAAAATATTTAATGACTTCTTTTTAAATGTATGTAAGATGTCTGTCAATTCAAATTAGGAGTTTTGTATGTCAAAGAAATAATCTTATGTATTTTTGTATGTGAATAATTGATATGTATGTTTGAATTGATTAATTTCTTCAATAAAAAAAAAAAAAAAGGCTATGCCCGATCTCGTCTGCTCTCGGAAGCTAAGCAGGTTTGGGCCTGGTTAGTACTTGGATGGGAGACCGCCTGGGAATACCAGGTGCTGTAAGCTTTTTGGAAACTTTTCACTTAGTATATAATAATTTTGACAAAAAATAGAGTCAATGCCCGATCTCTGAATATTAGCAGGTTTGGGCCTGGTAAGTACATGGATGGGAGACTGCCTGGGAATACCAGGTGCTTTAAACTTTTTGGAAAATTTCAAGATTTATATAATAATCTTGCCAAAAAAAAAAAAAAAAAGTCAATGCCCGATCTCTGAATATTAGCAGGTTTGGGCCTGGTTAGTACATGGATGGGAGACTGCCTGGGAATACCAGGTGCTTTAAACTTTTTGGAAAATTTCACAATTTATATAATAATCTTGCAAAAAAAAAAAAAGAGTCAATGCCCGATCTCTGAATCTTAGCAGGTTTAGGTCTGGTTAGTACTTGGATGAGAGACTGCCTAAGAATACCAGGTGCTTTAAGCTTTTGGGTTTTCTTTCCTACTTATATAATATACTGGCGATTAGATGGGCTGGTCTTTAAATAGCCCTCTCTTTGCAGCATTTTTCGCTTACAGCCATACCAACCTGGCTATGCCCGGTCTCGTCTGCTCTCCGAAGCTAAGCAGGTTTGGGCCTAGTTAGTACTTGGATGGGAGACCGCCTGAGAATACCAGGTGCTGTAAGCTTTTTGGAAACTTTTCACTTAGTATATAATAATTTTGCCAAAAAATAGAGTCAATGCCCGATCTCTGAATATTAGCAGGTTTGGGCCTGGTTAGTACATGGATGGGAGACTGCCTGGGAATACCAGGTGCTTTAAACTTTTTGGAAAATTTCACAATTTATATAATAATCTTGCAAAAAAAAAAAAAAAAAAAAAAGAGTCAATGCCCGATCTCTGAATCTTACAAGGTTTAGGTCTGGTTCGTACTTGGATGAGAGACTGCCTAGGAATACCAGGTGCTTTAAGCTTTTGGGTTTTCTTTCCTACTTATATAATATACTGGCGATTAGATGGGCCGCTCTTTAAATAGCCTTCTCTTTGCAGCATTTTTCGCTTACGGCCATACCAACCTGTGCAACCCTGTTCATTGTAGTGGTACAATCCAGGAAGTGCAAGTGTGTGTAGAAAGGACGGAAGCTAACTCTTGTATTGTTTGTTTGTTTATTATTTTTTATTTTTAGAATTAATTGTAAGAGGAGTTTTTCTTTATCTATTTAATTAGTTTTAAACCACGAACCAGCAGCTTCATGCTGTCTGGGGAGTGGTTTAATTTTTTATTTTTTATTCAGAATGAGTGAAATGGATCAACTGCTTGTTTCACAACTTGCAACGAATTTGAAACAAGCTAATGCAATTGACCAAGGCAAAGGATTAAGACAAGGAGAAGGGATGATGGCGAAAGAAATGAAGAAACAAAGGATCTATTCAAAAGAAGCTACAGCAATAATTGACATCAGTAAAGTGCTTAATGGAGGAGCGGAGGACATTATTAGAGCAATAAAGGAAAAAGTGAGCGTGGAAAAAATTCTTGCGGTAAGACCAAAGACTAATAAACAATATGAAGTGACTTTTGAAACGGAGGAAGCTTGTGATGGACTGTTAAATGGTTTGCAGATTAAAGGACAAATGTGTGATGTTAAAAAACTCCAGGACAGAGAATATGTAGTCTCGTTCATGCATCTGCCTGTGTATTTAGATGATGATGACATAACCTCGAAATTGGAAGGATGGGGAGTTACTCCCATAACAGAGATAAGGAGGAGGTTTTACCCAGGAACGGAGATAGAGGATGGGACAAGATTTGTTAAGGTTAAGTTCCCAAAGGAGGTGGCATCATTGCCATATAGTACAAGGTTTGAGACAACTGAAGGCTCACAGTACTTCAGGATAATACACAGTAGGCAGGTCAAAACTTGTAGATTGTGTTTAAGTCCAGAACATATCATCAAAGACTGTCCTGAGTTCAGATGTTTTAAATGCAATGATCAAGGACATTTCTCAAGAGACTGTACAGCAATTGAATGTCCAGAATGTGGCAAACCTCTTAATATATGTGAATGCTGGATGGAAGGTAACGAGAAGCAATCAGAGGAGCAACAAAGTATGGACAGGCAGGTGCAAGATGAGATTGCAGAAACCACAGAGACTTTTGAACCAATGGAAAACAAACAACAAAAGCAAATAGATTATATGGAAAATCAGAAGTTGAAGGACCAAAGTCACCAGGATGGAGAAGTAAACAGAGGACGATACAGAGGAGGGAGAAGATGGAGAAACCGAACAGAATGGTGCAAATGACAAGGAAGTAAATGATGAAGAGGAGAGCGACGAGGTGGAGGAACTGGATATGGAACAACAGGAGGCAAGGAAAGAAAGAGAAAAGGTTGGAAAAATGATAAGAAGAAAATCAATGAAGGTAAAGCCAAATCTTAATGTTGCTAGAAAGAAAAAGATGATTGAAATAGATAAAAAGAAGTTGGGATTGATACAAGATTGTGAGAGAGACTGAAGATGAATGGTTTTAAATGCTTATTTTTTATTGGTATGGTTTTAAACTTTGTGAGTTTTAATGCAAGAGGTTTAATGAGTGTAAAGAAATTTGAGATGGTAAAAGAACTATGCAAAAAGCAGGATGTGATAATTTTACAAGAAACAAACTGGAAAGACGAAATGATTGAGGATGTGAAAAAGAGATGGAAAGGACAAATGTTTTATAATAATGGTGATGGAAGGATAGGAAGGGGGGTAGCCATTTTAATAAAGGAAAATGTTGAAATTAATTCATATGAAGTCTATAATGACAAAAAAGGCAAATGTGTTGGGATTAATATTAAGAAAGATGATCATGAATTTGTGATAATTAATTTGCATGCACCCACCCAGGAGGGAGAAAAAAAACATTTTTTTTGAGGGATTAAGGATTTTAATAAAGACATATAAAAACGTTATTTTAGTTGGGGATTTTAATACTGTTTTTAGTAAGATGGACATGGCAGATGGGATGGTTTTTAGAACAGATATGGGAAGGAAAGAGTTAAAAGAAATGATGGAGGAAAGAAATTTGATAGATGTTTGGAGGGAAAACCATGAAAGGAAAAGAGAATTTTCCAGAAGACAACTGGTTGGGAATTTTATGTGTCAGACAAGAATCGATTTTATTTTAAGTGAAAGGGATATGGAATTTTTTCTGGGGGACATTTGTTATAAGGATACCAGTTTGAGTGATCACAAAATGCTTTTATGGAATATTGACTTTAGTAAAGAAAAAAAAGGGCCTGGAGTGTGGATACTAAATTCAGAAATTTTGACAAGTGAAAGTTATAGAATAGGAATTGAGGAAATATTAGACAAAGAAAAAGAGGACGGAATGTACTTTGAAGATAAACGATTATGGTGGCAAAATGTAAAATATGAAATAAGAAAATATTCTATAAACCATAGCAAATTGGTACAGAAAGTTAAAAAAGCAAAGGAGCTGGAAATAAGGAAAAAACTCAGAAAAGAGACAAATAAAAGTGAAGTAAATATAAAACAGATAATACTTTTGGAGGAAGAGTTACGGAAAATTGAGGAAGAAAAGTGTAAAGGAGCTATTATAAGGAGTAAGGCAAAAAACACAATTGCAGGAGAAAAATGTACAAATTTTTTCTTTAATTTGGAAAAAAGTAGAGGCAAAGCAAAGTTAATAAAAGAATTAAAAAATAAAAAAGGAGAAATAGTCAAAGACATAAGTGGAATTTTAACAGAGGTGAAAGACTATTATGAAGGGCTTTTTGAAACAAAAGGAATTGACGAAAAAGCCAAAATTCAGTTATTAGAGAGTGTTACAGCTAAAGTAAGTAGAGAAGATAAAAAGGAATGTGATAAAGAAATTAGTGAAGAGGAAATTGTACAAGCTATCAATAGTTTAAAAGGAAACAAAAGCCCGGGGACAGATGGGATAGTAAATGAATTTTATAAAGTTTTTAAAGAGAAGATAAGTGGGATTTTAAAGGAAGTATATAAGGAGATTTTTGATAAAAGAGAATTGGATCAGAGGATGAGTATAGGGTTGATGAAATTAATTTATAAAAGGAAAGGAAGTAAAAATAATTTGAGTAATTTTAGACCAATAACAATGTTAAACACAGATTTAAAAATACTATCTAAAATTCTTGCAAATAGAATGAAAAATATTTTACCCAAAATTATAGTGACTAATCAGGCATATGGTGTAAGAGGGAGAGATATTGCTGATATAACGAGTGGTGTAAGAGACATAATAAGCTATTTAAATGAAACACAGAAGGATGGATATGTTGTTAATTTAGATTTTGAAAAGGCTTTTGATAGGGTAGAACATGATTTTTTATTTGCAATTTTAGAACGTTTTGGTTTTGGAAAGAATTTTAAGGAATGGATAAAAATTTTATATAATAACGTAATGACGAGAGTGACGTGTAATGGTTTCTTAACAGAACCTTTTAGAATAACAAGATCAATAAGGCAAGGATGTCCACTCTCTGCACAGCTATATACTTTGGTAGCAGAACCTTTAGGTTTAATGATTAAGAAAAATAAAAGCATTCAAGGTATTAAAATAGAAGAAGGTAAAGAAGAGAAAAAGATATTCCAATATGCAGACGACACGACACTGATTTTAAAAGACTTAGAAAGTATGAAGGAAGTCATGAGAAATGTAGAGAGGTATGGTAAAGGTACAGGTGCAAGAGTTAATGGAGAAAAAACTGTGTACATGAAGTTTGGAAAGGTACCAAATTTAGGAGGAGTTTTTAATTTTGAGGAGGTGAAGGAAACAAAAATTTTGGGTGTGACTTTAGGAAAAGATGAGAAAGGGGCAAGAGAAAGAATGTTTGAAAAGTTGTTGGGGGAAATGGAAAGGAGATTAATTTTTTGGAGGGGAAGATTTTTAAGTTTGAAAGGGAAAATTTTAGTGGTTAATGCTTTAATGTTATCCAAAATGTGGTATATTTTAATGGTGAGCGCAATGCCAAGATGGGTGGAAGTAAGAATAAAAAGATGTGTTTTAGATTTTATTTGGGAGAAGAAACCCCCAAGAGTTGCTTATAACACTCTGATAGGACAGGCTGATAAAGGAGGAATGGGATTATCTGATGTAGAATTAAAAAAGAAAAGTATGAGAATTAAAGTTGTGAAAAAGTATATAGATGATCAAGAAAAAGGAGAATGGAAAGATACAATGAAATACTATTTGTACAAATGTGGTAATGTGAAACTAGGGGACAGTGTTTTATGGATGAAAATGAAAGCATGGATGTTTGAAAGAATACCAGATTTTTATAAAGAAGTTTTAAAAGCTTGGGGTTTTTTTCTCTCAAAGGTTGATTTTATACCTGGAGGAAGGAAAGAGATTTTAAACCAACCATTGTTTTTTAATAAGCATATTGTGAAAAGTGGGAAAGAAATATTTTTTAAAAAATGGTGGGAGGTTGGGATTGCAAGACTAAGGGATATTATGTATGAGATAAGAGAGGGTTTTTTACCAGTGCAAGTAATTATTGATGAGTTGGAAGAAGCCAAAGAAGAGTATGACATAAACAATGTAAAGAAGCAATATAAAGAAATGAAAAGTGCAATACCAAAAGCGTGGATAAATGAAATACAGAAGGAAGAAAAAGAGGAAGGAAAGACTGAAGTGTATTTTGTTAATCAAAATAAAAGAATAGGGTTTAGTTTAGGGAATGTGAAAATGTTTTATCAGGTTTTAAGGGAAGAGATTTTTAAAAAACCAAATTCAAATGATATGTGGTTAAGAAACTTCAATGGCTTGAAAGAGGAAGAAATATGGAAAAATATGAGGGGAGTACTGGTGAGCACAAATTTGGAGTGTCTTGATTATTTTATAAGGCATAATGTAATATGGTCGGAAATGAGGTTGTGTATTATAAAAAAAGAACAAAGTGCATTATGTAAGGTTTGTAAAAAACAAGATGAGGGTTTGTTGCATTTATTTTTACTGTGTGAGGAATTAGGATCTTTTTTTAAGGTTTTAAAAGAAATAGTGAATGACCTAGGGGAAAGAAAAGAAGATCAAGATTGGCAAAAAACATTTATGTTTGGAAAGGAGGAAAAGTGTAAGAATAAAATCATGATCAATTTGTTAATTATTTTGGCAAAAAATGCTATATGGAAAAGAAGAAATATAGTTAAGAACAGGTCTGTTCGTATAGATGTGTGGACATTGTATAAGCATATGGTGGAAGATTATATGTTTACATTGTGCAAATATTGGAGACTGGAGGGAAAAGCAGAGATGTTTATGAAAATGTTTTCTTCTCAGGTACAGAACATTCTTTTGAAACATGACATAAATGTATCTGTTGGAAAAAAAGTGTAAAATAACAAATGCAACAAATGGGATAATGTAGAAGAAAAATATTTATAAGTATGAATGTATTTTTATTTTGTTTTATTAATTGTTTTTTTGTTTTGTTGTTGTTTTTAATTGGAATGTGAATCTCTGTATTTAGGAGAAACATAATGTATTATTTTGTGAACTTAATAAAAAAAAAAAAAAAAAAAAAAAAAAAGCTATGCCCGATCTCGTCTGCTCTCGGAAGCTAAGCAGGTTTGGGCCTGGTTAGTACTTGGATGGGAGACCGCCTGGGAATACCAGGTGCTCTAAGCTTTTTGGAAACTTTTCACTTCGTATATAATAATTTTGCCAAAAAAAAAGAGTCAATGCCCGATCTCTGAATATTAGCAGGTTTGGGCCTGGTTAGTACATGGATGGGAGACTGCCTGGGAATACCAGGTGCTTTAAACTTTTTGGAAAATTTCACGATTTATATAATAATCTTGCCAAAAAAAAAAAAAAAGTCAATGCCCGATCTCTGAATATTAGCAGGTTTGGGCCTGGTTAGTACATGGATGGGAGACTGCCTGGGAATACCAGGTGCTTTAAACTTTTTGGAAAATTTCACGATTTATATAATAATCTTGCAAAAAAAAAAAAAAAAAAAGAGTCAATGCCCGATCTCTGAATCTTACCAGGTTTAGGTCTGGTTAGTACTTGGATGAGAGATTGCCTAGGAATACCAGGTGCTTTAAGCTTTTGGGTTTTCTTTCCTACTTATATAATGTACTGACGATTAGATGGGCTGGTCTTTAAATAGCCCTCTCTTTGCAGCAGTCTTCGCTTACGGCCATACCAACCTGGCTATGCCCGATCTCGTCTGCTCTCGGAAGCTAAGCAGGTTTGGACCTGGTTAGTACTTGGATGGGAGACCGCCTGGGAATACCAGGTGCTGTAAGCTTTTTGGAAACTTTTCACTTAGTATATAATAATTTTGCCAAAAAATAGAGTCAATGCTCGATCTCTGAATATTAGCAGGTTTGGGCCTGGTTAGTACATGGATGGGAGACTGCCTGGGAATACCAGGTGCTTTAAACTTTTTGGAAAATTTCACGATTTATATAATAATCTTGCAAAAAAAAAAAAAAAAAGTCAATGCCCGATCTCTGAATATTAGCAGGTTTGGGCCTGGTTAGTACATGGATGGGAGACTGCCTGGGAATACCAGGTGCTTTAAACTTTTTGGAAAATTTCACGATTTATATAATAATCTTGCAAAAAAAAAAAGAGTCAATGCCCGATCTCTGAATCTTACCAGGCTTAGGTCTGGTTAGTACTTGGATGAGAGACTGCCTAGGAATACCAGGTGCTTTAAGCTTTTGGGTTTTCTTTCCTACTTATATAATATACTGGCGATTAGATGGGCTGCTCTTTAAATAGCCCTCTCTTTGCAGCATTTTTCGCTTACAGCCATACCAACCTGGCTATGCCCGGTCTCGTCTGCTCTCCGAAGCTAAGCAGGTTTGGGCCTGGTTAGTTCTTGGATGGGAGACCGCCTGGGAATACCAGGTGCTGTAAGCTTTTTGGAAACTTTTCACTTAGTATATAATAATTTTGCCAAAAAATAGAGTCAATGCCCGATCTCTGAATATTAGCAGGTTTGGGCCTGGTTAGTACATGGATGGGATTCTGCCTGGGAATACCAGGTGCTTTAAACTTTTTGGAAAATTTCACGATTTATATAATAATCTTGCAAAAAAAAAAAAAAAGAGTCAATGCCCGATCTCTGAATCTTACCAGGTTTAGGTCTGGTTAGTACTTGGATGAGAGACTGCCTAGGAATACCAGGTGCTTTAAGCTTTTGGGTTTTCTTTCCTACTTATATAATATACTGGCGATTAGATGGGCTGCTCTTTAAATAGCCCTCTCTTTGCAGCATTTTTCGCTTACAGCCATACCAACCTGGCTATGCCCGATCTCGTCTGCTCTCGGAAGCTAAGCAGGTTTGGGCCTGGTTAGTACTTGGATGGGAGACCGCCTGGGAATACCAGGTGCTGTAAGCTTTTTGGAAACTTTTCACTTAGTATATAATAATTTTGCCAAAAAATAGAGTCAATGCTCGATCTCTGAATATTAGCAGGTTTGGGCCTGGTTAGTACATGGATGGGAGACTGCCTGGGAATACCAGGTGCTTTAAACTTTTTGGAAAATTTCACGATTTATATAATAATCTTGCAAAAAAAAAAAAAAGTCAATGCCCGATCTCTGAATATTAGCAGGTTTGGGCCTGGTTAGTACATGGATGGGAGACTGCCTGGGAATACCAGGTGCTTTAAACTTTTTGGAAAATTTCACGATTTATATAATAATCTTGCAAAAAAAAAAGAGTCAATGCCCGATCTCTGAATCTTACCAGGCTTAGGTCTGGTTAGTACTTGGATGAGAGACTGCCTAGGAATACCAGGTGCTTTAAGCTTTTGGGTTTTCTTTCCTACTTATATAATATACTGGCGATTAGATGGGCTGCTCTTTAAATAGCCCTCTATTTGCAGCATTTTTCGCTTACAGCCATACCAACCTGGCTATGCCCGGTCTCGTCTGCTCTCCGAAGCTAAGCAGGTTTGGGCCTAGTTAGTACTTGGATGGGAGACCGCCTGAGAATACCAGGTGCTGTAAGCTTTTTGGAAACTTTTCACTTAGTATATAATAATTTTGCCAAAAAATAGAGTCAATGGCCGATCTCTGAATATTAGCAGGTTTGGGCCTGGTTAGTACATGGATGGGAGACTGCCTGGGAATACCAGGTGCTTTAAACTTTTTGGAAAATTTCACGATTTATATAATAATCTTGCAAAAAAAAAAAGAGTCAATGCCCGATCTCTGAATCTTACCAGGCTTAGGTCTGGTTAGTACTTGGATGAGAGACTGCCTAGGAATACCAGGTGCTTTAAGCTTTTGGGTTTTCTTTCCTACTTATATAATGTACTGACGATTAGATGGGCTGGTCTTTAAATAGCCCTCTCTTTGCAGCAGTCTTCGCTTACGGCCATACCAACCTGGTTATGCCCGATCTCGTCTGCTCTCGGAAGCTAAGCAGGTTTGGGCCTGGTTAGTACTTGGATGGGAGACCGCCTAGGAATACCAGGTGCTGTAAGCTTTTTGGAAACTTTTCACTTAGTATATAATAATTTTGCCAAAAAATAGAGTCAATGCCCGATCTCTGAATATTAGCAGGTTTGGGCCTGGTTAGTACATGGATGGGAGACTGCCTGGGAATACCAGGTGCTTTAAACTTTTTGGAAAATTTCACGATTTATATAATAATCTTACAAAAAAAAAAAAAAAAAACACAAAAAAAAAAGAGTCAATGCCCGATCTCTGAATCTTACCAGGTTTAGGTCTGGTTAGTACTTGGATGAGAGATTGCCTAGGAATACCAGGTGCTTTAAGCTTTTGGGTTTTCTTTCCTACTTATATAATGTACTGACGATTAGATGGGCTGGTCTTTAAATAGCCCTCTCTTTGCAGCAGTCTTCGCTTACGGCCATACCAACCTGGCTATGCCCGATCTCGTCTGCTCTCGGAAGCTAAGCAGGTTTGGACCTGGTTAGTACTTGGATGGGAGACCGCCTGGGAATACCAGGTGCTTTAAACTTTTTGGAAAATTTCACGATTTATATAATAATCTTGCAAAAAAAAAAAGAGTCAATGCCCGATCTCTGAATCTTACCAGGCTTAGGTCTGGTTAGTACTTGGATGAGAGACTGCCTAGGAATACCAGGTGCTTTAAGCTTTTGGGTTTTCTTTCCTACTTATATAATATACTGGCGATTAGATGGGCTGCTCTTTAAATAGCCCTCTCTTTGCAGCATTTTTCGCTTACAGCCATACCAACCTGGCTATGCCCGGTCTCGTCTGCTCTCCGAAGCTAAGCAGGTTTGGGCCTGGTTAGTTCTTGGATGGGAGACCGCCTGGGAATACCAGGTGCTGTAAGCTTTTTGGAAACTTTTCACTTAGTATATAATAATTTTGCCAAAAAATAGAGTCAATGCCCGATCTCTGAATATTAGCAGGTTTGGGCCTGGTTAGTACATGGATGGGATTCTGCCTGGGAATACCAGGTGCTTTAAACTTTTTGGAAAATTTCACGATTTATATAATAATCTTGCAAAAAAAAAAAAAAAGAGTCAATGCCCGATCTCTGAATCTTACCAGGTTTGGGCCTGGTTAGTACATGGATGGGAGACTGCCTGGGAATACCAGGTGCTTTAAACTTTTTGGAAAATTTCACGATTTATATAATAATCTTGCAAAAAAAAAAAAAAGAGTCAATGCCCGATCTCTGAATCTTACCAGGTTTAGGTCTGGTTAGTACTTGGATGAGAGACTGCCTAGGAATACCAGGTGCTTTAAGCTTTTGGGTTTTCTTTCCTACTTATATAATATACTGGCGATTAGATGGGCTGCTCTTTAAATAGCCCTCTCTTTGCAGCAGTCTTCGCTTACGGCCATACCAACCTGGTTATGCCCGATCTCGTCTGCTCTCGGAAGCTAAGCAGGTTTGGGCCTGGTTAGTACTTGGATGGGAGACCGCCTGGGAATACCAGGTGCTGTAAGCTTTTTGGAAACTTTTCACTTAGTATATAAAATTTTTTTTTCAAAAAATAGAGTCAATGCCCGATCTCTGAATATTAGCAGGTTTGGGCCTGGTTAGTACATGGATGGGAGACTGCCTGGGAATACCAGGTGCTTTAAACTTTTTGGAAAATTTCACGATTTATATAATAATCTTGCAAAAAAAAAAAAAAAAAAAAGAGTCAATGCCCGATCTCTGAATCTTACCAGGCTTAGGTCTGGTTAGTACTTGGATGAGAGACTGCCTAGGAATACCAGGTGCTTTAAGCTTTTGGGTTTTCTTTCCTACTTATATAATGTACCGACGATTAGATGGGCTGGTCTTTAAATAGCCCTCTCTTTGCAGCAGTCTTCGCTTACGGCCATACCAACCTGAGGGCGCTAGAGAGCTACAGGAAGTGTTGGCTGCAGTAGGGAGAGGAAGGCTCTCCTCCATTTTGTTTTTTCAGTTTGTGTTTGTTTGTAAGTTGTTTTTGGACTTTAGTTCAGTTTTTTTTGTGTTTTTCAGTTTTAAACCACCTAACAGCAGCTTTTTGCTGGCTGGAGGGTGGTTTCTTTGTTTTTTGTTTTTTTGTTTTTCTCTTAAAATGGACGGATTAATGGATCACGACACAGGACCGGCTGGAGAGACACGTATGGCAAACGACACTGGACTGGTTGGAGAGAGACGTATGGCAAACGACACTGGATTGGCTGGAGAGAGACGCATGGCAAACGATACTGGATTTGGCGGAGAGACACGATCAGTAAATGTCACTGGACTGGGAAATCGACTACGAGCTGGCTATGGAAATAACCAAGGTACGATGGACAAATTTCTTGAGAGAAAATATCTAAAGGAGGCTACAGTGATTGTGAACGTAGAGAATGTGATCGAGGTGAGAGCAGAGGATATCATCAAGGCTGTATCAAAACAATGTGGACACGGGAAAATCCTGGCACTAAGGCCAAGACAAGGAAAAGAATATGAATTAACAATGGAGAAAGAAGAAACATGTGACAAACTGATTGATGGACTGATGATAAAAGGAGTGAACTGTGAGGTAAAAAATTTGCAAAACAGAGATTATGTTGTTTCCTTCATGCACCTGCCCGTCTATATTGATGACAAAGAAATTATAGGTAAATTGGAAGGATGGGGAGTTAATCCCATTTCACAGATAAAAAGAAGATGTTACCCGGGCACTGACATAGAAGACGGAACAAGGTTCCTAAAAGTGAGATTCCCCAAAGATGTCGCATCTTTGCCATATAGCACAAAGCTGGAAACAGCAGAAGGGCAGCAGTATTTTAGGGTGATGCACAGCCATCAGGTGAAGACCTGTAGGCTGTGCATGAGCCCTGGACACCTGCTGAAAGACTGCCCAGATTTTAAGTGCCGGAAGTGCGAGGAGAGGGGACATTTTGCAAGAGATTGCAATGCTGTCAGATACCCAGGGTGTCAAGAAGTTTTTAATAAATGTGAATGTTGGATGGAAAGAGAGGAAGGAGGTATGGAACTTCAGTTGGACGGACAAGTGCATGAAGGAAACAGCGAGGTGGAAAGAGAAACTGATGAAGGACAAGAGGAAGGCGGATTGCAACAAGAAGAAACAGAAGGAGGAGCGAGCAACAGAGAGGAAGAAGGAGAAAAAGTAAATGATGCAGACGAGGAGCATACAACAGAACAGGACACTCAATGGACGGAAATGGAAATATCGGACAGTTTTAAAAATCTTTTAGAAGGCATGGACGGAGATGGACATAGAATGGATGATCAAAACAAAGAAATGGACAGTGGAGAAGAAACGAGGATGGATAACATGGAAAAAGACAGAGAGGAGAGAGGACAAATAAGAAGGCGAACATTAAAGGTAAAACCAAATGTGGAAAATGCTAGAAAAAAGATAATGACAATGGGCGGAGTGAAAATTGTAAACAGATATGAAGTGTTAAGTGGGTTGGAGGGAGAAGATGGAAAGTAATGTTTGTTATGTATTTATTTTTCTTTTTAATGGTCTTAAGTTGTGTTACTTTTAATGCAAGGGGACTGATGGACATGGGTAAATTTGAAAAAGTGAAGGAAAAATGCCAAGGCGAAGATGTTATTGTTTTACAAGAAACAAATTGGAAAGAGAGTGTGATGGAGGACTATAAAAAGAAATGGGAAGGGGATATTTTATATAACAATGGGGATGGAAGGCTTGGAAGAGGAGTGGCTTTTTTAATAAGGAAAGATGTTTTTAATTCAAGTAGGGTAGTGTATAAAGATAAGATGGGGAAATGTATGGTGGTTGAAGTAAATTGTGAAGGACGTGAACTGATTTTAGTCAATGTACATGCGCCAACAGAGGAGAAGGAAAAGAAAGATTTTTTTTATGTTTTAAGAAATATCATAAACAAGTATACGGAAATAATAATGATAGGGGATTTTAACACAGTTTTTAGTAAACAAGACATGGCAGAAGGAATGGTTTTTAAAAATGACAAGGGGAGAAAAGAATTAAAAGCATTAATGGGAGAAAAGGATATCATCGATGTGTGGAGAGAAAGAAATGAAAAGATAAAAGAATTTTCAAGGAGGCAAATAGTGGGGCAGTTTGTGTGTGAAACAAGAATAGACTTTATTTTATGTACAAGAAATGTGGAGAATTTTATAAAAAAGATTAAGTATGAAGAAACAAGTTTTAGCGATCACAAGTTTTTATTTTTTAAAGTAGACTGGAGTAAAGTGCAAAGAGGGCCGGGAGTCTGGATTTTAAATACAGAGGTTTTAAAGAATGAAGATTATGTTTTAAGTATAAAGGAGATAATTGAAAAGGAAAAAGAAAATGAAATGTATAGTGAGGATAAGCGAATGTGGTGGGAGAACGTGAAATATCTGGTAAAAAAGTTTACAATAACATATTGCAAATTAATTAATAAATGTAAGAAAAATAAGGAAAGAGAGCTAAGAAAAAACTTAAATGAGGAACTGGATAAGGCAGAAAAAAGCATAGAGAAAATAAAAGAAATAGAAGGTAGACTGAAGGAAATGGAAGAGGAGAAATATGAAGCTGCAAGATTAAGAAGCAAAGCAAAATATACAGTGGAGGGGGAGAAGTGCACAAAATTTTTCTTTGATCTAGAGAAAAGAAAAGGGAAAGCAGACATGATTAAAGAAATAAGGGGCAAAAATGGGAGAATAGTAGAAGAAAATGCAGACATTTTAGAGGAAATAAAATCATATTATGAGAACTTATTCTGTACAGAGGGGGTAAAAGAAGGAGAAAAAGTGGAATTACTGAAGCAAATAAAAGCCAGAGTAGGAGAAGTGGATAAACAAGAGTGTGATGATGAAGTAAGAGAAGAAGAAATACAAAGAGCAATAATTGGGTTAAACAAGAGGAAAAGTCCAGGGATAGATGGGTTGGGGAGTGAGTTTTACATTGTTTTTAAAGATGTTTTAACAACTATCTTAAAAGAAGTATTTGACGAGATTTTTAGGAAAGGTGAGATGAACGAAAGGATGGGAATGGGATTAATGAAGCTGATATATAAAAGGAAAGGAGACAAAGTGGAGTTAAAGAATTATAGGCCTATAACAATGCTTAACACAGATTTAAAGATTTTATCAAAAATTTTAGCTAACAGATTAAAAGAAGTGATGCCCACAATAATTCAAACAAACCAAGCTTACAGTATTAAAGGAAGAGACATTGCAGATACAACAATGAGCATAAAAGATACCATAAGATATATTAATGAAAAGAAGAAAGATTGTTTTATAATCAGTTTGGACTTTGAGAAGGCTTTTGACAGGGTAGAGCATGATTTTTTATTTGGGGTTTTGGATACTTTTGGTTTTGGACGGAATTTTATTAAATGGGTTAAGATTTTATATAAAGGTGCTGTAACGAGAGTTAAATGTAATGGGTTTTTAACAGAGTGTTTTAAATTAACAAGATCAATTAGACAGGGCTGCCCGTTGTCGGCACTTTTATATGCTTTAGTTGCGGAACCACTTGGGTTAATGGTAGAACAGGAAGGGAGAATAAAAGGAATAGGCATAGAGGGAGGAGAGAATAAAATATTTCAATACGCTGATGATACTACGCTATTGCTGCAAGATTTGTTGAGTGTAAGGGAAGTGATGAAAATAGTACAATCATTTTGCAGGGGATCTGGGGCTAAAGTGAATGAGGATAAAACGGTATACATGAGATTTGGGCGAAGTGAGGTTTTAACTGGGCACTTTAATTTTAAGGAAATGAATGAAATAAAGATTTTAGGTGTTTTAATGGGTAGGGATGAAACCAAAGCAGAAGGAATTATGTGGGAGGAGATGTTAGGAGGGATCGAGAGAAGGTTAAATTTTTGGAGATTAATGTCCTTAACTTTGAAGGGGAGGGTTTTAATTTTGAATGTTTTAATGGTTTCTAAGTTATGGCATATTTTATATGTGGCTTCAATGCCGTTGTGGACAGAAAAAAGGCTGAAAAAATGTTTTTTAGATTTTTTATGGGAAGGAAAGCCACCGAGAATTGCATATAACACTTTAATAGGAGCAATGGGGAAGGGGGGGCTAGGGCTAATGGACGTGGAGCAAAGAAAGAACAGTTTAAGGGTGAAAATCATAAGCAAATATCTAGACGAAGGAAATAAAGCAGCATGGGAAAGAACAATGGGGCATTTTTTAAACAAGTGTAGTCATTTTAATCTGGGGGACAACATTTTATGGATGAAAACAAAAAATTGGATGACGGAGGGGATGCCAGAATTTTATAGAGAACTGATGGGAGCATGGGGAAAATTTTTAGATAATGTGCATTTTAAGCCACAAGGTAGAGAGAACATTTTAAATCAGCCTTTATTCTTAAATAACTGCATTTTAAATCAAGGGAAGCAGGTTTTTTTTAAGAAGTGGTGGGATGTGGGAATCATGAAAGTCAGAGATGTTTTATATGAATTCAAAGAGGGTTTTTTACCAGTTCAATACATTGTGGATGTGATGGAGGAGGCAAAGGAGGATTATACCAGACAAGAGATTACAAACAACTATGATTTAATTAAGAATGCTATACCTAAAGAATGGATAAAGAGAATTGAAAATATGGAAGAAGAAGATCAAGGAAAAGATGTGTATGTAAATATGGGGGGGAAATTGTGTGCTTTTAAAGAATGTAAAGTTAAAATGTTTTATTGTTTTTTTAGAGATGTGGTTTTCAAGAAACCTGTTGTAAATGAATATTGGCTACAGATGTTCAATGATGTAACAGAAGAAAAAATATGGGGGAATATAAAGGGGAAAATTGTACAGACTAAACTGGAGAATATGGAATATTTTATCAGAAACAAAGCAGTGTTCACAGACGTAATTTTAAGCAAAATTGGGATGGAGGAAAGTGCAATATGTAAAGTTTGCCAAGATGCTGATGAAGGGTTTTTACACTTGTTTTTATATTGTGATAAGCTGAAAGATTTTAATGAGAGGTGTAAAAGCATGATTTTAAGTTTGAGAGGAGAGGAAAATGGGAACTTTGAGTGGGAAAATGTGTTAATGTTGGGCATTAATGAGAAATGTAAACATGAGAAGCTGATAAATTTACTTGTGATGCTGATGAAAAGTGCGATTTGGGAAAGAAGAGTGGTGGTGAAAAAGGAAAATGTTTTAATTGATGTATGGAATGTGTTCAGGAGAAAAGTTGAAAAATATGTTGAATGTCTGTTTTATTATTTCAAGTTGGAGGAAACGATTGATGTCTTTTATAATATTTTTACTCAGGAGGTGTTAAAGGTTTTCAAAGAGCTGGGGATTGAATTGTCATTTTTAAAAGATTAAAATATTTAATGACTTCTTTTTAAATGTATGTAAGATGTCTGTTAATTCAAATTAGGAGTTTTGTATGTCAAAGAAATAATCTTATGTATTTTTGTATGTGAATAATTGATATGTATGTTTGAATTGATTAATTTCTTCAATAAAAAAAAAAAAAAAAAAAAAAAGGCTATGCCCGATCTCGTCTGCTCTCGGAAGCTAAGCAGGTTTGGGCCTGGTTAGTACTTGGATGGGAGACCGCCTGGGAATACCAGGTGCTGTAAGCTTTTTGGAAACTTTTCACTTAGTATATAATAATTTTGACAAAAAATAGAGTCAATGCCCGATCTCTGAATATTAGCAGGTTTGGGCCTGGTAAGTACATGGATGGGAGACTGCCTGGGAATACCAGGTGCTTTAAACTTTTTGGAAAATTTCAAGATTTATATAATAATCTTGCCAAAAAAAAAAAAAAAAAAGTCAATGCCCGATCTCTGAATATTAGCAGGTTTGGGCCTGGTTAGTACATGGATGGGAGACTGCCTGGGAATACCAGGTGCTTTAAACTTTTTGGAAAATTTCACAATTTATATAATAATCTTGCAAAAAAAAAAAAAAGAGTCAATGCCCGATCTCTGAATCTTACCAGGCTTAGGTCTGGTTAGTACTTGGATGAGAGACTGCTTAGGAATACCAGGTGCTTTAAGCTTTTGGGTTTTCTTTCCTACTTATATAATGTACTGGCGATTAGATGGGCTGGTCTTTAAATAACCCTCTCTTTGCAACAGTCTTCGCTTACGGCCATACCAACCTGGCTATGCCCGATCTCGTCTGCTCTCCGAAGCTAAGCAGGTTTGGGCCTAGTTAGTACTTGGATGGGAGACCGCCTGGGAATACCAGGTGCTGTAAGCTTTTTGGAAACTTTTCACTTAGTATATAATAATTTTGCCAAAAAATAGAGTCAATGCCAGATCTCTGAATATTAGCAGGTTTGGGCCTGTTAGTACATGGATGGGAGACTGCCTGGGAATACCAGGTGCTTTAAACTCTTTGGAAAATTTCACGATTTATATAATAATCTTGCAAAAAAAAAAAAAGAGTCAATGCCCGATCTCTGAATCTTAGCAGGTTTAGGTCTGGTTAGTACTTGGATGAGAGACTGCCTAGGAATACCAGGTGCTTTAAGCTTTTGGGTTTTCTTTCCTACTTATATAATGTACTGACGATTAGATGGGCTGGTCTTTAAATAGCCCTCTCTTTGCAGCAGTCTTCGCTTACGGCCATACCAACCTGGTTATGCCCGATCTCGTCTGCTCTCGGAATCTAAGCAGGTTTGGGCCTGGTTAGTACTTGGATGGGAGACCGCCTGGGAATACCAGGTGCTGTAAGCTTTTTGGAAACTTTTCACTTAGTATATAATAATTTTGACAAAAAATAGAGTCAATGCCCGATCTCTGAATATTAGCAGGTTTGGGCCTGGTTAGTACATGGATGGGAGACTGCCTGGGAATACCAGGTGCTTTAAACTTTTTGGAAAATTTCACGATTTATATAATAATCTTGCAAAAAAAAAAAAAAAAAGTCAATGCCCGATCTCTGAATATTAGCAGGTTTGGGCCTGGTTAGTACATGGATGGGAGACTGCCTGGGAATACCAGGTGCTTTAAACTTTTTGGAAAATTTCACGATTTATATAATAATCTTGCAAAAAAAAAAAAAAAAGAGCCAATGCCCGATCTCTGAATCTTACCAGGTTTAGGTCTGGTTAGTACTTGGATGAGAGACTGCCTAGGAATACCAGGTGCTTTAAGCTTTTGGGTTTTCTTTCCTACTTATATAATATACTGGCGATTAGATGGGCTGCTCTTTAAATAGCCCTCTCTTTGCAGCATTTTTCGCTTACAGCCATACCAACCTGGCTATGCCCGGTCTCGTCTGCTCTCCGAAGCTAAGCAGGTTTGGGCCTGGTTAGTACTTGGATGGGAGACCGCCTGGGAATACCAGGTGCTGTAAGCTTTTTGGAAACTTTTCACTTAGTATATAATAATTTTGCCAAAAAATAGAGTCAATGCCCGATCTCTGAATATTAGCAGGTTTGGGCCTGGTTAGTACATGGATGGGAGACTGCCTGGGAATACCAGGTGCTTTAAACTTTTTGGAAAATTTCACGATTTATATAATAATCTTGCAAAAAAAAAAAGAGTCAATGCCCGATCTCTGAATCTTACCAGGCTTAGGTCTGGTTAGTACTTGGATGAGAGACTGCCTAGGAATACCAGGTGCTTTAAGCTTTTGGGTTTTCTTTCCTACTTATATAATGTACTGACGATTAGATGGGCTGGTCTTTAAATAGCCCTCTCTTTGCAGCAGTCTTCGCTTACGGCCATACCAACCTGGCTATGCCCGATCTCGTCTGCTCTCGGAAGCTAAGCAGGTTTGGGCCTGGTTAGTACTTGGATGGGAGACCGCCTGGGAATACCAGGTGCTGTAAGCTTTTTGGAAACTTTACACTTAGTATATAATAATTTTGCCAAAAAATAGAGTCAATGCTCGATCTCTGAATATTAGCAGGTTTGGGCCTGGTTAGTACATGGATGGGAGACTGCCTGGGAATACCAGGTGCTTTAAACTTTTTGGAAAATTTCACGATTTATATAATAATTGTGAGATTCTGCTCGAGTACGTGAACACATCTTGTGATACAGGACATTGTGTGATAACAGTATGATGTATTCCTTTGAACCTTACTCTATATTCATGGTGTTGCTCAATGCAGTGTGTTATGCTTGATCAGCTAAATATCTGCCAGACATTACGTTGTTTCATTTCCCTATAAAAGTAGCACCCCTTGTACAATAAAGTTGAGCTTAGAATGAACTACACCACTTGTGTGACTCATTCTTGGTTCCCGGGTACCTGCTCTTCTCTGCTCAGATAACCCAACCTGAACCAAAATAATATTTATGATCTCGAAGGCAAGAATATACAATTTATTCTTACAGCTGGGGGCTCGTCCGGGATAGGGGGGAATCTCCTAAGAACCAGGGAGTGAAACATCCCGAGATCAGGAGATCAAGAGAAAAAGACGCACCGGTGAATCAGGCGGACCTACATAAAAAAGGGGGTAAGTGTTTTTGTATATTTCTTAAAAGAAATATAGCGCTTACCCTCTGTAGGATCCTAGTAGGGGATTAATGTAAAAATTATCCCGCGTTCCCCGTAAAGACACGGGAAGGAGTTGTAATCACTAATTGCTAGTGGAATTAAGCGTTCCATTGTTGTTACACTACGGCTGGCAACAGTAGTCAATTGACTATTAGCGTAGAGTGATTGGATGTGCAGTACTGGCCACACTGTACTTTTGATCACGGTTGCGTATTGCGTATTGCGTATTGCGAATTGCGAATTCTAAACTTTTGTTGTATTTTAACCATCGCGGAAATTGATTTAATTTGGGGATTGAAATTTAATTAAAATCCATATTGTGGAAATCAATTAACAATTGTTATTACATGTTGAAATATTGTGACCCAAAAGAAAGATGTTTTAGGGGCGACCCGAACTTGGTTTGGCGAGAGCCCAAAACTATAGGAAACACCCAAACAAAAGAAGGTGATCTAGTGACGATCAGGGCGAAAGCTTTGTGTAAGTCAAAACCTAGAAAAATCACCCAAGGTCACAATACGATACATGGAATCACAGTTAAGGTTGGGCAAAAGAGTATAGAAGAATTTTGAATTGCAAATTTGCTTGCTTATCACTGCCTAAACACTATAATTTGCGCTGCTATTAAGTGGAAGATGGGGGGTTCAAAGTCAAGACCATTACCAGGAGAGACACCAATTGATTTTATGTTCAGAAATAATCAAGGGTTTTATACGGAACCTTTTGTGAGTGACATGGCAGGATGGTCAGAGAGTATGAAACCACAAATTGAAACTCCGTATCCGAGAGAGGGTTCACTGATGAGGGATCTGATGAGGGTATGGAATTAGCTAAAAGTCTAATTTTTGAGGGGTGGGGCGATCCCAATTGGGATTATAAATATATGACTAAAAGTTATAATGTTTGGAATGATCTGAAAAAGGTCTGGGATCAAGGACCAGAAAAGAAAAAGGTACTTGCCTTTGTGGCTCAGCAAAACAGCTTTCCACAAGACAAGCCACCGCCCTACTGCACTCCTCGCATACCCACAGCGCCACCGCACAACAGTCATATTACTGAAAAGTCAGGTACTTTCAAAGAGACAAAGGTAGAGACAAAGGAAACTCCCAAAACTCAGAGTGCAATGGTGTGGATGAGATCGGGAAATGCGATAGGGGTGAAACCAGTAAAAATGACAGATATGGAAGCAATCTGTAAAAGTTTGCCTTCCCCACAGAATCCTAGTAAATTTGTAACTATTCTGCAATCACACACAAAGTATGCTCATTTTACAGGTGCAGATTACAGAGCAGTTTTGGCAAGGACACTGGAAGGAGATGTCACTGAGGAAATGCTGATTAGTGAATGCAAAACACTGGCGTATGAAAATGATCATATATCGGGCTCAGCTACGGCAGCATCGCCACATGTATTTTTCTGGGAAAAACAGGAAAATCATACTTCTTTCTTTAAGGAGTTGAGAGCATTCCTAGAGAAGCGTCTAGGCAATAAACAAGATTTATCATTTGCTGCAAACACAAAGCAGAAGTCTAAAGAAACGGCTTCAGATTTCTATCTGAGATTTAAGAAAGCATGGGTGGAGGAATCTAAACTCCCACTTGATGATAACTTAAAGGCGTTATTCATCAACACATTTCTGAATAATATGCATGGAAAACAAGCACAACTGATTAGAATCACAACAACTAACTTGTTAGAAATGACCATAGAAGCATTAGGGAAGCGAGTTAGGGAACTAGATATTTCTGGAGGGTTTGTGGTCAAAACTGAAACTGCTATGTTCACTGGGCAAAAGCCACATAGAGGTGAACATGACCTAAAAGCAGAACTGAAACACAGATCAAGTGTTCCAAAAAGATCAAGAATAGTTTGTTATCTCTGTGGAAAGGAAGGTCATGTCCAAAGAAATTGCAGAAAAGGGAGAAGTCAGAATCGTCCTCAGGGAGATTCAGTTCAGTGGAAGCCAAGAATAGATCACTCTCAGCAGAGAGACAGAGAAAGATTCAACTCCCCTTATCCTACTTCTTGGCACAAGCCTCAAGGACCACAATAGGGATGCCTACAGAGTGAAGTCAGTTCCAATGTATCTATGACGACCCTCACATTTACTAATAACAACAAAGATTTGCCATATGTTACATTGTTAGTGCACGGTCAACCACAGACGTTCCTCCTAGATTCTGGAGCTGACGCAACTTCAATGACTGCTGCACATTATGAGGGTCCTCTTTCTAGTCAAATAGTAAACTCTGTAGGAATTTCAGGAACTGACATTCAATGTCCTGTAACGCCTCCTCTAGAGGTAAGGGCTCCTGGATTAATTCCATTCTTTCACAAATTCACAATCATTCCAGGAGCTCCATTAAATTTGTTAGGACGAGATTTGATGCACAAATTAAATATGGACATTAAATTCACTGATGATTTGGTCACGTTCTCTTTCCTGTCTAGCTTACAGGTCTCTGTGAACCCATTGCCGGATTGGGAAGACAACAAAGTAGAACCAGCCACATGTAAGCCCAGGTCTGACATACCACCAGCGGTTGAAACTCTGGTAGACCCTGCATTATGGTCACAGTATAAAGATGACACAGGATTTATAGACATGGAACCATACAAAGCAAAATTGAAAACTAATAAACCTGTCTATATTAAGCAATATCCTTTGTCTAAAGATAAGGAACTGGGCATAAAGCCATTGATTGAGAATTTTGTCCAGCAGGGTGTCCTCGTACCGATACACTCACCTTACAACACGCCAATTAACCCCATAGTTAAAGCAGATGGTAAAACATGGCGTTTAACTCAAGATTTAAGAGCTATAAATCAATTGATAACACCATTAGCTCCAATTGTGCCTGATGTACCGACTGTGATTAATTCTATTCCATGTACGCACAAATATTTCACAGTCATTGATTTGTGTGCAGCCTTTTTCTCTGTGCCTGTACATCCAGACACTCAGCCTCTACTAGCATTTACCTTTCAAGGTCAACAATTTTCCTGGACACGCTTGGCACAGGGCTATGTGGACAGTCCCGCAGTTTTCTCGGCGGCAGTACAGAGGACATTGGCAAAGATGACTGATCTACCCTCTACAGTCTGCGTTCTCCAATATGCAGATGACATTTTGATAACAGGTGAAACACAAAGTGATTGTGAAAAAGCCTCTATCATTGTATGCAATGTGCTCGCTCAAGCAGGATTCAAGGCCTCCAAAGACAAGCTCCAATGGGTCCAATCCAAAGTGACCTATTTGGGACACATCATCATGCCAGGTCTGAGAGCTTTTTCTACAGACAGGGTCCAGCTGATCAGGAAGATGAAGTCTCCACGAACTATACAACAGCTCCAAAGCTTCCTGGGACTGATTAACTATTGCAGATCCTGGATACCTGACTGTGCAGTGCATGACAGGCACCTGAGAAGCCTGATTGATCACAAAGCTCCACCAAGCACGCTTTTGAACTGGACTGAGGAGGCAGAACTGAACTTTACTGCGTTGAAGCAGGCGATCACCAAGGCCCCAGCTCTGGGCCTACCAGACTACAACAAAGACTTTCATTTGCATGTCCGTGAAACTGAGGGGGTGGCCATAGGTGTCCTGCTGCAACAGCATGGTTCCACATACAGACCATTAGCGTACCTTTCTAAGAAATTGGACAACATTGTTACAGGTATGCCAGCATGTCTTCGTGCTGTGGCTGCAGCTGCCCTGGTTGTACAGATGGCTGAGAGAATGGTTTTGTCACACCCTTTGATATTGTATACGTCACATCAGGTAGGCGCAATTTTACACAATATGCAAACACAACACATGACAGCGCAACGACGCTCAGGTTACGAGGCAACACTGCTGGCAACTAAAAATCTAACGATCCAACCTACAGCGTCCATTAACCCGGCACTGTTGGGTGTGTTAGGAATGGCTGACATGGTAGATAATGTCACAGAGCATGATTGCATAATTGAACTAACTTCCTCATGTTCTTCCAGGGCCGATCTTTTGGATTCGCCCCTGGATGGGGGGGAACATCTATATGTTGATGGATCATGTTCAAAACCTGCTGATGGGGTCTACCTTTGTGGCTATGCTGTGGTGTCTGAGACTGGGGAAATAATTGAATCATTTGCTTTAGATTTTAACTCAGCTCAAGCTGCAGAATTAGTAGCATTAATAAGAGCATGTGAGCTGATGGAAGGAAAAAGAGTAACTATTTATACTGATTCCAAATATGCATGGGGAGTGGTACACCACTTTGCCAAAACTTGGGAAGCAAGAGATTTCAAAACTGCAGATGGGAAACCCATAGCACATTCAAACCTGATAGGACAGTTAACCAAAGCAGTACAGCTACCTGCCGAAGTGGCCATAGTAAAGGTAAAAGGTCACGCAACAGGTGAGGAAGAACAGGCTGTAGGAAACAGGAGAGCTGATGAAGTCGCAAAAGAAGCAGCCAAAGCCCAGATAAAATCACCATTTAATATGGGTGACAAAACACAGATAGCTATGACTATGCATGTGACTAATGTTCCTGACATTGACATTAAAATTTTGCAGAGTCAACCTACACAAGTTGATTTAGAGCACTGGAGTAAACATAACTGTGCTCCAGACAAAGATGGGCTCTTAAGATATGAGAAAGGAAGAATAGCCTTACCAAAATTAGGACTAATAGTCCTTATTAGACATTACCATGGACTGTCACATACAAGTTGTGCAAAAGTAGTACAAGTTATTAATCAATTGTATTGCATTGCAGATGTACACAAAACAGCAAAGCTGATTTTAGACTCGTGTCTCACATGTGCTCAGGTAAATCCGCACAAACCTATTAAACATGACGCATTACCGCATCCAGAAGCACCATTTCAACATGTACAAATTGATTTCACACACATGCCGCCAATAGGTAACTTGAAATATCTTTTGGTTATTGTGGATCGATTTTCAAAGTGGCCAGAAGCATTTACATGTGCAAAGGAAGATGCTAAAACAGTGGTAAAGATTTTGACTAAGGAAATAATTCCTAGATTTGGGATACCTAACACTATTGAGAGTGATAATGGGACTCCATTCGCATCAAAGGTAACACAGCTACTTGCTAAAGTATTATCGATTGATTGGCACCTGAACATACCTTACCATCCACAGTCTTCCTCCAATGTGGAGAGACTTAACCAAACAGTCAAACGAAGGCTCACTAAAGCCTCTATTGATACAGGAAAGAAATGGGTAGATTTGCTACCTGCTGTCTTGACAGAACTAAGAATGACTCCATCTTCCACTACTAAGTTTTCACCATTTGAAATACTAATGGGTAGACCTTTCCCGACCCCATGGGTTAAAGGTCGCACAGGCTTTACTTCCTTAGGTGATCTGGAGGTGATCCAGGAGGACTACGTGACTTCCCTCATTGAGAAACTTAACTCCATATGTGCTGATGTTTCTTTGTGTCTTCCTCTTCCCTCAGAAAAGCCTACTCACCCCTTTGTTCCAGGACAGAGTGTGCTCATCAAAAGCCTGAAACCAACGAAGGTGGGAGAACCAAGATATCTTGGACCAGCCACTGTGATCGCAGTAACCCGGACAGGAGTGCTGACAGATTATCAACCGCAGTGGATACACGCCTCACGCCTGAAGAATTACTCTACAGGAGAGCAGGCAAGCTCCAATTTCACATAGAATCTCGAACGGGGATTCACCTTACTGTTTAACAGGGAGGAAAAGGCACTGGTTAAGCGGAGGAAGGAACTACCTCTTATAGTGAGGTGGGGGTTGTCCAAAGCAAGAAGATAGTTGGCCCATTGAGTCAAAACAGTGCTAACTCCTTAAACCACCCTGTTACCATTAAGGGCTAAATTCTATTGATGGACATACCACCGTTGATTTCAACGAGGAACTTGGATTCTACACACTGTTGTGCCTATTGTTATATTCATAGTGATTCTACTGCTAATAGCACCCTGTATGATGCAATGTATTAGTACTTCTATAATGCGTTCTGTTACAGCGCTCACTACAGGAAATACCTACCAAGCAATGCTGCATGTATCCAATCCAGTACAGACCTTTGTTAGGGTTCCAGAGCAGTTGGAGATGAGTGTGATTGAAGCTGAGGATTTTCCAACAGGAGATGATTCACATCTACTGGAGATGATTATGTGCACACTTATGAGTTAGAGCCTGAAGACTGAATCTGATATACGTGTGTAATCCTGATTAAGAGTTATACTAACCATTTCTTTATTCCTATTCTGAAAACTGTTTAACAGAAATGAATACTAACTGAAGATATATATCACATTTGATTACTGTGTATGAAAGTACATAAGATATGCCCAAGATTGTTCACGATTGTGTAAGACATGTCTTCGACTGTCTTAAAGTGGCCATTGTGAGATTCTGCTCGAGTACGTGAACACATCTTGTGATACAGGACATTGTGTGATAACAGTATGATGTATTCCTTTGAACCTTACTCTATATTCATGGTGTTGCTCAATGCAGTGTGTTATGCTTGATCAGCTAAATATCTGCCAGACATTACGTTGTTTCATTTCCCTATAAAAGTAGCACCCCTTGTACAATAAAGTTGAGCTTAGAATGAACTACACCACTTGTGTGACTCATTCTTGGTTCCCGGGTACCTGCTCTTCTCTGCTCAGATAACCCAACCTGAACCAAAATAATATTTATGATCTCGAAGGCAAGAATATACAATTTATTCTTACAATAATCTTGCAAAAAAAAAGAGTCAATGCCCGATCTCTGAATCTTACCAGGCTTAGGTCTGGTTAGTACTTGGATGAGAGACTGCCTAGGAATACCAGGTGCTTTAAGCTTTTGGGTTTTCTTTCCTACTTATATAATATACTGGCGATTAGATGGGCTGCTCTTTAAATAGCCCTCTCTTTGCAGCATTTTTCGCTTAGAGCCATACCAACCTGGCTATGCCCGGTCTCGTCTGCTCTCCGAAGCTAAGCAGGTTTGGGCCTGGTTAGTACTTGGATGGGAGACCGCCTGGGAATACCAGGTGCTGTAAGCTTTTTGGAAACTTTTCACTTAGTATATAATAATTTTGCCAAAAAATAGAGTCAATGCCCGATCTCTGAATATTAGCAGGTTTGGGCCTGGTTAGTACATGGATGGGATTCTGCCTGGGAATACCAGGTGCTTTAAACTTTTTGGAAAATTTCACGATTTATATAATAATCTTGCAAAAAAAAAAAAAAGAGTCAATGCCCGATCTCTGAATCTTACCAGGTTTAGGTCTGGTTAGTACTTGGATGAGAGACTGCCTAGGAATACCAGGTGCTTTAAGCTTTTGGGTTTTCTTTCCTACTTATATAATATACTGGCGATTAGATGGGCTGCTCTTTAAATAGCCCTCTCTTTGCAGCATTTTTCGCTTACAGCCATACCAACCTGGCTATGCCCGGTCTCGTCTGCTCTCCGAAGCTAAGCAGGTTTGGGCCTGGTTAGTACTTGGATGGGAGACCGCCTGGGAATACCAGGTGCTGTAAGCTTTTTGGAAACTTTTCACTTAGTATATAATAATTTTGCCAAAAAATAGAGTCAATGCCCGATCTCTGAATATTAGCAGGTTTGGGCCTGGTTAGTACATGGATGAGAGACTGCCTGGGAATACCAGGTGCTTTAAACTTTTTGGAAAATTTCACGATTTATATAATAATCTTGCAAAAAAAAAAGAGTCAATGCCCGATCTCTGAATCTTACCAGGCTTAGGTCTGGTTAGTACTTGGATGAGAGACTGCCTAGGAATACCAGGTGCTTTAAGCTTTTGGGTTTTCTTTCCTACTTATATAATGTACTGACGATTAGATGGGCTGGTCTTTAAATAGCCCTCTCTTTGCAGCAGTCTTCGCTTACGGCCATACCAACCTGGTTATGCCCGATCTCGTCTGCTCTCGGAAGCTAAGCAGGTTTGGGCCTGGTTAGTACTTGGATGGGAGACCGCCTGGGAATACCAGGTGCTGTAAGCTTTTTGGAAACTTTTCACTTAGTATATAATAATTTTGCCAAAAAATAGAGTCAATGCCCGATCTCTGAATATTAGCAGGTTTGGGCCTGGTTAGTACATGGATGGGAGACTGCCTGGGAATACCAGGTGCTTTAAACTTTTTGGAAAATTTCACGATTTATATAATAATCTTGCAAAAAAAAAAAAAAAAAAAAAAAGTCAATGCCCGATCTCTGAATATTAGCAGGTTTGGGCCTGGTTAGTACATGGATGGGAGACTGCCTGGGAATACCAGGTGCTTTAAACTTTTTGGAAAATTTCACGATTTATATAATAATCTTGCAAAAAAAAAAAAAAAAGAGTCAATGCCCGATCTCTGAATCTTAGCAGGTTTAGGTCTGGTTAGTACTTGGATGAGAGACTGCCTAAGAATACCAGGTGCTTTAAGCTTTTGGGTTTTCTTTCCTACTTATATAATATACTGGCGATTAGATGGGCTGGTCTTTAAATAGCCCTCTCTTTGCAGCATTTTTCGCTTACAGCCATACCAACCTGGCTATGCCCGGTCTCGTCTGCTCTCCGAAGCTAAGCAGGTTTGGGCCTAGTTAGTACTTGGATGGGAGACCGCCTGAGAATACCAGGTGCTGTAAGCTTTTTGGAAACTTTTCACTTAGTATATAATAATTTTGCCAAAAAATAGAGTCAATGGCCGATCTCTGAATATTAGCAGGTTTGGGCCTGGTTAGTACATGGATGGGAGACTGCCTGGGAATACCAGGTGCTTTAAACTTTTTTGGAAAATTTCACGATTTATATAATAATCTTGCAAAAAAAAAAAAAAAAAAAAAAAAAAAAGAGTCAATGCCCGATCTCTGAATCTTACAAGGTTTAGGTCTGGTTAGTACTTGGATGAGAGACTGCCTAGGAATACCAGGTGCTTTAAGCTTTTGGGTTTTCTTTCCTACTTATATAATATACTGGCGATTAGATGGGCCGCTCTTTAAATAGCCCTCTCTTTGCAGCATTTTTCGCTTACAGCCATACCAACCTGGCTATGCCCGGTCTCGTCTGCTCTCCGAAGCTAAGCAGGTTTGGGCCTGGTTAGTACTTGGATGGGAGACCGCCTGGGAATAACAGGTGCTGTAAGCTTTTTGGAAACTTTTCACTTAGTATATAATAATTTTGCCAAAAAATAGAGTCAATGCCCGGTCTCTAAATATTAGCAGGTTTGGGCCTGGTTAGTACATGGATCGGATACTGCCTGGGAATACCAGGTGCTTTAAACTTTTTGGAAAATTTCACGATTTATATAATAATCTTGCAGAAAAAAAAAAAAAAAAAGTCAATGCCCGATCTCTGAATATTAGCAGGTTTGGGCCTGGTTAGTACATGGATGGGAGACTGCCTGGGAATACCAGGTGCTTTAAACTTTTTGGAAAGTTTCACGATTTATATAATAATCTTGCAAAAAAAAAAAAAAAGAGTCAATGCCCGATCTCTGAATCTTACCAGGCTTAGGTCTGGTTAGTACTTGGATGAGAGACTGCCTAGGAATACCAGGTGCTTTAAGCTTTTGGGTTTTCTTTCCTACTTATATAATGTACTGGCGATTAGATGGGCTGGTCTTTAAATAACCCTCTCTTTGCAGCAGTCTTCGCTTACGGCCATACCAACCTGAGGGCGCTAGAGTGCAACAGGAAGTGAGTTGGCAGTAGTAGGAAGAGAGAGGCTCTTCCATTTTGTAGTTTGGTTTAGTTTTTTCGTTTGTTTGTGTGTTTTGAGTTTATATTAGTTAGTTGTTGTTGTTTTTTAACCCCAAACAGTTTATACTGTTTGGGGTTTTCATTTAAGAAAATGACGGATTTAACGGACAAAGGACACGGACTGGCAAAAGGAAATGAGATGGGGAACAGAGAATCAGGATATGTTGCAGACGAGATGGAAAGGAATATAAATGAAGACAATGGTGAAAGCAGGAATGAAACATGGGCAAAGGTGGTTTCAAGGAGAAAACCAGATGGAAAAACAAATGGACAGGACAGAAAAACAGCACTACAAACAATTGAAGGTACTGGAACTAATAAAGGAGTTGGTGAAAAAATAAATGATTTATCTCAACGACAGCAAATGATAAAGAGGTTGAGCCAACAAACAAAGTATCAGAGGCAATACAGAAAAGAAGCAACATTAACAATGACTGTAAAAGATATAGAACACACAACAGTAATAATGATCATTAAATCAGTTGAAGAGAAAGTAGGAATTGGAAAACTGATCGGACTAAGAAGAAAGAATAACAATGAATTTGAAATGACTATGGAAAGTGAGTTGGACTGTGATTTACTGTTGAATGGAATCATGATTAACGGAAAAGAATGTGAGATAAGGAAACTGTGTGCAACAGAAAGAATGGTATCTTTCTTGAGTCTGCCCAGCTATATAGAAGATGAGGAAATTATTCAAAAACTGATAAATTGGGGAGTAACTCCCATTTTGCCTCTAAGAAGAAGATATCATCCGGGGACAACAGTGGCGGACGGAACACGTTTTCTAAAGGTAAAGTTTCCACAAGAAGTGACATCTTTGCCATATAATACCAGGTTCATGACTGAAGAAGGAGTGCAGTACTACAGAGTGATTCATGACAACCAGCTGAAGACATGCAGGATCTGTGTAAGTGTGGAACATGAGAAAAAGGACTGTCCGCAATTCAAATGTCGAGACTGTTTTGAGCAGGGGCATTATGCGCGGGACTGCAAAGTCCCACGGTGCCAAGGCTGCGACAAAGCAATCATGAGATGCAGATGTGAGATGGAACATGAGGTAAATGAGGACACAAATATGGACGTACAGGAGGTGATGGGAGATACTGCAACTGATCATTTAAATGATTCACTGCGGCAGACTCAAGGAGAGGAAGATGAACAGGACAATGAGAAAGAGGAGGAAACCAACAAAGATGGGAATGAAGAAAAGAGCAAAGATGGAGAACAAGGAATGGAGAAGGGAGAAAGAGTAGACAAAGAGGAAAGAATTTTGATTAACAAAGACTTTTCTAAGGAAAAGGAAGAAGTGGACACGACTGGGATGGACTATGAAAAAGGTCAAGAAAAGGATGAGGATAAGGGAATGAAGATACTGCCGGAGGTAAGAGAAGTGGAAAATGGGGGGAGGATTTTTGGTTTGGAAAATAAAGGAATAGAAAGACTGAATAGAGGTGTAAAAGCAAGAACAAAAGGTGGAGTTGACATTCAAAAGGTTCTTAAAAAGCAGAAAATAAGAAGAGATGCGCTAAAGGAAAGGAGGAAAAGTGGAAATGGGGGAAGCAAGACATGTTTTCTTTAAAGACAATGAAACTAAATGAGTGGTGGTTTTTGGTTTATCCTGTGTTTTCCTTAATGAGTTTTCTAAGTATTGTTTCATTGAATGCTAGAGACTTATCCCAAAGTCAAAGGTTTGAAAGATTGATGTGTCTGACTAAAAATAGGGATATGTTATGTCTACAAGGAATGAGGTGGGAAGATAAAATAAGTGATGAAATCAGAAAATTGTGGAATGGAGAAATGTATAGTAATTGTGATATAGGAAGGAAAAGAGGGGTCGCTATTTTAATAAATGTCAATAATGAGTGTTTCTTAAATTGCATCTTAAACATTGCAAGGTTTGTTAAATGGAGCAGAAGAAACATGGTCAAACAAAAGAAGACAAAAATACATGTGTGCAATTTTTTTAGGATAAAGATGTGTTTTATTCTAAATGTTCTGTTTTGTTACTATAATATGAAAGATGAAAAATAAGTGTTTGTAAAAAAAAGTGTAAAAGGGAATCCATTCCTTGAAATGACATATTTTAATTTTAATGTATTATTGCAAAAATGTGATTTAGATTGTTTTTAAAATGTATGTTAAATGTATGTATGAGTCTTTTTTAGAAAAAAAAAAAAAAAATGTTAAAAGACTGTTTTAAAAGGAAATAAGACTTTAATGTACAAAATATTTATGGAATGTTGTAATATGACAATTTTTGAATAAAAAAAAAAAAGCTATGCCCGATCTCGTCTGCTCTCCGAAGCTAAGCAGGTTTGGGCCTAGTTAGTACTTGGATGGGAGACCGCCTGGGAATACCAGGTGCTGTAAGCTTTTTGGAAACTTTTCACTTAGTATATAATAATTTTGCCAAAAAATAAAGTCAATGCCCGATCTCTGAATATTAGCAGGTTTGGGCCTGTTAGTACATGGATGGGAGACTGCCTGGGAATACCAGGTGCTTTAAACTCTTTGGAAAATTTCACGATTTATTTAATAATCTTGCAACAAAAAAAAAAAGAGTCAATGCCCGATCTCTGAATATTAGCAGGTTTAGGTATGGTTAGTAGTTGGATGAGAGACTGCCTAGGAATACCAGGTGCTTTAAGCTTTTGGGTTTTCTTTCCTACTTATATAATGTACTGACAATTAGATGGGCTGGTCTTTAAATAGCCCTCTCTTTGCAGCAGTCTTCGCTTACGGCCATACCAACCTGGTTATGCCCGATCTCGTCTGCTCTCGGAAGCTAAGCAGGTTTGGGCCTGGTTAGTACTTGGATGGGAGACCGCCTGGGAATACCAGGTGCTGTAAGCTTTTGGGAAACTTTTCACTTAGTATATAATAATTTTGCCAAAAAATAGAGTCAATGCCGATCTCTGAATATTAGCAGGTTTGGGACTGGTTACTACATGGATGGGA
This sequence comes from Carassius gibelio, assembly GCF_023724105.1. Lineage (NCBI taxonomy): Eukaryota > Metazoa > Chordata > Actinopteri > Cypriniformes > Cyprinidae > Carassius > Carassius gibelio. The sequence goes on along the minus strand of NC_068380.1, from coordinate 22,786,906 downwards.
GACTGCCTGGGAAAACCAGGTGCTTTAAACTTTTTGGAAAATTTCACGACTTATATAATAATCTTGCAAAAAAAAAAAAAGAAAAAAAAAAAGTCAATGCCCGATCTCTGAATATTAGCAGGTTTGGGCCTGTTAGTACATGGATGGGAGACTGCCTGGGAATACCAGGTGCTTTAAACTCTTTGGAAAATTTCACGATTTATATAATAATCTTGCAAAAAAAAAAAAAAAAAGAGTCAATGCCCAATCTCTGAATCTTAGCAGGTTTAGGTCTGGTTAGTACTTGGATGAGAGACTGCCTAGGAATACCAGGTGCTTTAAGCTTTTGGGTTTTCTTTCCTACTTATATAATGTACTGACGATTAGATGGGCTGGTCTTTAAATAGCCCTCTCTTTGCAGCAGTCTTCGCTTACGGCCATACCAACCTGGTTATGCCCGATCTCGTCTGCTCTCGGAAGCTAAGCAGGTTTGGGCCTGGTTAGTACTTGGATGGGAGACCGCCTGGGAATACCAGGTGCTGTAAGCTTTTTGGAAACTTTTCACTTAGTATATAATAATTTTGCCAAAAAATAGAGTCAATGCCCGATCTCTGAATATTAGCAGGTTTGGGCCTGGTTAGTACATGGATGGGAGACTGCCTGGGAATACCAGGTGCTTTAAACTTTTTGGAAAATTTCACGATTTATATAATAATCTTGCAAAAAAAAAAAAAAAAAAAGAGTCAATGCCCGATCTCTGAATCTTACCAGGCTTAGGTCTGGTTAGTACTTGGATGAGAGACTGCCTAGGAATACCAGGTGCTTTAAGCTTTTGGGTTTTCTTTCCTACTTATATAATGTACCGACGATTAGATGGGCTGGTCTTTAAATAGCCCTCTCTTTGCAGCAGTCTTCGCTTACGGCCATACCAACCTGGCTATGCCCGATCTCGTCTGCTCTCGGAAGCTAAGCAGGTTTGGGCCTGGTTAGTACTTGGATGGGAGACCGCCTGGGAATACCAGGTGCTGTAAGCTTTTTGGAAACTTTTCACTTAGTATATAATAATTTTGACAAAAAATAGAGTCAATGCCCGATCTCTGAATATTAGCAGGTTTGGGCCTGGTAAGTACATGGATGGGAGACTGCCTGGGAATACCAGGTGCTTTAAACTTCTTGGAAAATTTCAAGATTTATATAATAACCTTGCCAAAAAAAAAAAAAAAAAAAGTCAATGCCCGATCTCTGAATATTAGCAGGTTTGGGCCTGGTTAGTACATGGATGGGAGACTGCCTGGGAATACCAGGTGCTTTAAACTTTTTGGAAAATTTCACGATTTATATAATAATCTTGCAAAAAAAAAAAAAAAAAAAGAGTCAATGCCCGATCTCTGAATCTTACCAGGCTTAGGTCTGGTTAGTACTTGGATGAGAGACTGCCTAGGAATACCAGGTGCTTTAAGCTTTTGGGTTTTCTTTCCTACTTATATAATGTACTGGCGATTAGATGGGCTGGTCTTTAAATAACCCTCTCTTTGCAGCAGTCTTCGCTTACGGCCATACCAACCTGGCTATGCCCGATCTCGTCTGCTCTCCGAAGCTAAGCAGGTTTGGGCCTAGTTAGTACTTGGATGGGAGACCGCCTGGGAATACCAGGTGCTGTAAGCTTTTTGGAAACTTTTCACTTAGTATATAATAATTTTGCCAAAAAATAGAGTCAATGCCCGATCTCTGAATATTAGCAGGTTTGGGCCTGTTAGTACATGGATGGGAGACTGCCTGGGAATACCAGGTGCTTTAAACTCATTGGAAAATTTCACGATTTATATAATAATCTTGCAAAAAAAAAAAAAAAGAGTCAATGCCCGATCTCTGAATCTTAGCAGGTTTAGGTCTGGTTAGTACTTGGATGAGAGACTGCCTAGGAATACCAGGTGCTTTAAGCTTTTGGGTTTTCTTTCCTACTTATATAATGTACTGACGATTAGATGGGCTGGTCTTTAAATAGCCCTATCTTTGCAGCAGTCTTCGCTTACGGCCATACCAACCTGGTTATGCCCGATCTCGTCTGCTCTCGGAAGCTAAGCAGGTTTGGGCCTGGTTAGTACTTGGATGGGAGACCGCCTGGGAATACCAGGTGCTGTAAGCTTTTTGGAAACTTTTCACTTAGTATATAATAATTTTGCCAAAAAATAGAGTCAATGCCCGATCTCTGAATATTAGCAGGTTTGGGCCTGGTTAGTACATGGATGGGAGACTGCCTGGGAATACCAGGTGCTTTAAACTTTTTGGAAAATTTCACGATTTATATAATAATCTTGCAAAAAAAAAAAAAAAGAGTCAATGCCCGATCTCTGAATCTTACCAGGCTTAGGTCTGGTTAGTACTTGGATGAGAGACTGCCTAGGAATACCAGGTGCTTTAAGCTTTTGGGTTTTCTTTCCTACTTATATAATGTACTGGCGATTAGATGGGCTGGTCTTTAAATAACCCTCTCTTTGCAGCAGTCTTCGCTTACGGCCATACCAACCTGGCTATGCCCGATCTCGTCTGCTCTCCGAAGCTAAGCAGGTTTGGGCCTAGTTAGTACTTGGATGGGAGACCGCCTGGGAATACCAGGTGCTGTAAGCTTTTTGGAAACTTTTCACTTAGTATATAATAATTTTGCCAAAAAATAGAGTCAATGCCCGATCTCTGAATATTAGCAGGTTTGGGCCTGTTAGTACATGGATGGGAGACTGCCTGGGAATACCAGGTGCTTTAAACATTTTGGAAAATTTCACGATTTATATAATAATCTTGCAAAAAAAAAAAAAAAAAAGAGTCAATGCCCGATCTCTGAATCTTAGCAGGTTTAGGTCTGGTTAGTACTTGGATGAGAGACTGCCTAGGAATACCAGGTGCTTTAAGCTTTTGGGTTTTCTTTCCTACTTATATAATGTACTGACGATTAGATGGGCTGGTCTTTAAATAGCCCTATCTTTGCAGCAGTCTTCGCTTACGGCCATACCAACCTGGTTATGCCCGATCTCGTCTGCTCTCGGAAGCTAAGCAGGTTTGGGCCTGGTTAGTACTTGGATGGGAGACCGCCTGGGAATACCAGGTGCTGTAAGCTTTTTGGAAACTTTTCACTTAGTATATAATAATTTTGCCAAAAAATAGAGTCAATGCCCGATCTCTGAATATTAGCAGGTTTGGGCCTGGTTAGTACATGGATGGGAGACTGCCTGGGAATACCAGGTGCTTTAAACTTTTTGGAAAATTTCACGATTTATATAATAATCTTGCAAAAAAAAAAAAAAAAAAAAGAGTCAATGCCCGATCTCTGAATCTTACCAGGCTTAGGTCTGGTTAGTACTTGGATGAGAGACTGCCTAGGAATACCAGGTGCTTTAAGCTTTTGGGTTTTCTTTCCTACTTATATAATGTACTGACGATTAGATGGGCTGGTCTTTAAATAGCCCTCTCTTTGCAGCAGTCTTCGCTTACGGCCATACCAACCTGGCTATGCCCGATCTCGTCTGCTCTCGGAAGCTAAGCAGGTTTGGGCCTGGTTAGTACTTGGATGGGAGACCGCCTGGGAATACCAGGTGCTGTAAGCTTTTTGGAAACTTTTCACTTAGTATATAATAATTTTGACAAAAAATAGAGTCAATGCCCGATCTCTGAATATTAGCAGGTTTGGGCCTGGTAAGTACATGGATGGGAGACTGCCTGGGAATACCAGGTGCTTTAAACTTTTTGGAAAATTTCACGATTTATATAATAATCTTGCCAAAAAAAAAAAAAAAAAGTCAATGCCCGATCTCTGAATATTAGCAGGTTTGGGCCTGTTAGTACATGGATGGGAGACTGCCTGGGAATACCAGGTGCTTTAAACTTTTTGGAAAATTTCACGATTTATATAATAATCTTGCAAAAAAAAAAAAAAAAAAGAGTCAATGCCCGATCTCTGAATCTTACCAGGTTTAGGTCTGGTTAGTACTTGGATGAGAGACTGCCTAGGAATACCAGGTGCTTTAAGCTTTTGGGTTTTCTTTCCTACTTATATAATATACTGGCGATTAGATGGGCTGCTCTTTAAATAGCCCTCTCTTTGCAGCATTTTTCGCTTACAGCCATACCAACCTGGCTATGCCCGGTCTCGTCTGCTCTCCGAAGCTAAGCAGGTTTGGGCCTGGTTAGTACTTGGATGGGAGACCGCCTGGGAATACCAGGTGCTGTAAGCTTTTTGGAAACTTTTCACTTAGTATATAATAATTTTGGCAAAAAATAGAGTCAATGCCGATCTCTGAATATTAGCAGGTTTGGGACTGGTTACTACATGGATGGGAGACTGCCTGGGAAAACCAGGTGCTTTAAACTTTTTGGAAAATTTCACGACTTATATAATAATCTTGCAAAAAAAAAAAAAAAAAAAAAAAAAGTCAATGCCCGATCTCTGAATATTAGCAGGTTTGGGCCTGTTAGTACATGGATGGGAGACTGCCTGGGAATACCAGGTGCTTTAAACTCTTTGGAAAATTTCACGATTTATATAATAATCTTGCAAAAAAAAAAAAAAAAGAGTCAATGCCCAATCTCTGAATCTTAGCAGGTTTAGGTCTGGTTAGTACTTGGATGAGAGACTGCCTAGGAATACCAGGTGCTTTAAGCTTTTGGGTTTTCTTTCCTACTTATATAATGTACTGACGATTAGATGGGCTGGTCTTTAAATAGCCCTCTCTTTGCAGCAGTCATCGCTTACGGCCATACCAACCTGGTTATGCCCGATCTCGTCTGCTCTCGGAAGCTAAGCAGGTTTGGGCCTGGTTAGTACTTGGATGGGAGACCGCCTGGGAATACCAGGTGCTGTAAGCTTTTTGGAAACTTTTCACTTAGTATATAATAATTTTGCCAAAAAATAGAGTCAATGCCCGATCTCTGAATATTAGCAGGTTTGGGCCTGGTTAGTACATGGATGGGAGACTGCCTGGGAATACCAGGTGCTTTAAACTTTTTGGAAAATTTCACGATTTATATAATAATCTTGCAAAAAAAAAAAAAAAAAAAAAAAGAGTCAATGCCCGATCTCTGAATCTTACCAGGCTTAGGTCTGGTTAGTACTTGGATGAGAGACTGCCTAGGAATACCAGGTGCTTTAAGCTTTTGGGTTTTCTTTCCTACTTATATAATGTACTGACGATTAGATGGGCTGGTCTTTAAATAGCCCTCTCTTTGCAGCAGTATTCGCTTATGGCCATACCAACCTGGTTATGCCCGATCTCGTCTGCTCTCGGAAGCTAAGCAGGTTTGGGCCTGGTTAGTACTTGGATGGGAGACCGCCTAGGAATACCAGGTGCTGTAAGCTTTTTCGAAACTTTTCACTTAGTATATAATAATTTTGCCAAAAAATAGAGTCAATGCCCGATCTCTGAATATTAGCAGGTTTGGGCCTGGTTAGTACATGGATGGGAGACTGCCTGGGAATACCAGGTGCTTTAAACTTTTTGGAAAATTTCACGATTTATATAATAATCTTGCAAAAAAAAAAAAAAAAAAAAAAAAGTCAATGCCCGATCTCTGAATCTTACCAGGTTTAGGTCTGGTTAGTACTTGGATGAGAGACTGCCTAGGAATACCAGGTGCTTTAAGCTTTTGGGTTTTCTTTCCTACTTATATAATGTACTGACGATTAGATGGGCTGGTCTTTAAATAGCCCTCTCTTTGCAGCAGTCTTCGCTTAAGGCCATACCAACCTGGCTATGCCCGATCTCGTCTGCTCTCGGAAGCTAAGCAGGTTTGGGCCTGGTTAGTACTTGGATGGGAGACCGCCTGGGAATACCAGGTGCTGTAAGCTTTTTGGAAACTTTTCACTTAGTATATAATAATTTTGCCAAAAAATAGAGTCAATGCTCGATCTCTGAATATTAGCAGGTTTGGGCCTGGTTAGTACATGGATGGGAGACTGCCTGGGAATACCAGGTGCTTTAAACTTTTTGGAAAATTTCACGATTTATATAATAATCTTGCAAAAAAAAAAAAAAAAAGAGTCAATGCCCGATCTCTGAATATTAGCAGGTTTGGGCCTGGTTAGTACATGGATGGGAGACTGCCTGGGAATACCAGGTGCTTTAAACTTTTTGGAAAATTTCACGATTTATATAATAATCTTGCAAAAAAAAAAGAGTCAATGCCCGATCTCTGAATCTTACCAGGCTTAGGTCTGGTTAGTACTTGGATGAGAGACTGCCTAGGAATACCAGGTGCTTTAAGCTTTTGGGTTTTCTTTCCTACTTATATAATATACTGGCGATTAGATGGGCTGCTCTTTAAATAGCCCTCTCTTTGCAGCATTTTTCGCTTACAGCCATACCAACCTGGCTATGCCCGGTCTCGTCTGCTCTCCGAAGCTAAGCAGGTTTGGGCCTGGTTAGTACTTGGATGGGAGACCGCCTGGGAATACCAGGTGCTGTAAGCTTTTTGGAAACTTTTCACTTAGTATATAATAATTTTGCCAAAAAATAGAGTCAATGCCCGATCTCTGAATATTAGCAGGTTTGGGCCTGGTTAGTACATGGATGGGATTCTGCCTGGGAATACCAGGTGCTTTAAACTTTTTGGAAAATTTCACGATTTATATAATAATCTTGCAAAAAAAAAGAGTCAATGCCCGATCTCTGAATCTTACCAGGCTTAGGTCTGGTTAGTACTTGGATAAGGGACTGCCTAGGAATACCAGGTGCTTTAAGCTTTTGGGTTTTCTTTCCTACTTATATAATGTACTGGCGATTAGATGGGCTGGTCTTTAAATAACCCTCTCTTTGCAGCAGTCTTTGCTTACGGCCATACCAACCTGAGGGCGCTAGAGAGCTACAGGAAGTGTTGGCTGCAGTTGGGAGAGGAAGGCTCTCCTCCATTTTGATTTTTCTGTTAGTGTTTGTTTTGTGAGTTGTTTTTTGGACTTTTAGTTTATTTTTTGTGTGTTTTTTTCTGTTTTAAACCACCTAACAGCAGCATCTTGCTGGCTGGAGGGTGGTTAATTTTTTATTTTTTTGTGTTTTTGTACAATGGATGGATTATTGGCAAACGACACTGGACTGGCTGGAGAGAGACGCATGGCAAACGAAACCGGACTGGCTGGAGAGACACGCATGGCAAACGACACTGGACTGGCTGGAGAGAAACGCTTGGCAAACGACACCGGACTGGCTGGAGAGAGACGCATGGCAAACAACACTGGACTGGCTGGAGAGCGACGCATGGCAAACAACACTGGACTGGCTGGAGAGAGACGCATGGCAAACGACACTGGACTGGAGTATCGACAACGAGCAGGACACGGTAAAAATCAAGATGCAAGATATACAATTGGTGAAAGGAAATACTTAAAGGAGGCGACTGTGATTGTGAATGTGGAGAATGTAAGTGAAGTGAGAGCTGTGGATATTATTAAAGCGGTGACGGACAAATGTGGATATGGTAAAATCTTAGCACTGAGGCCAAGACAAGGAAAGGAATATGAACTGACAATGGAAAAAGAAGAAACTTGTGATGAACTGACTGAGGGATTGTTAATTAAAGGAGTGAGCTGTGAGATAAAGAAACTGCAAAACAGAGATTATGTTGTCTCTTTCATGCATCTGCCCGTCTACCTTGCTGATGAAGAGATTTTAAATAAACTGGAGGTTTGGGGGGTTTCCCCAATTTCAAAAATAAAGCGGCGTGTTTATCCGGGCACCAGCATTGAGGATGGGACGAGATACGTAAAGGCGCGGTTCCCGAAGGAGGTGGCCTCCCTCCCTTACAGCACAAAAATAGAAACGGCAGAGGGACCACAATATTTTCGGGTGATGCACAGTCATCAGGTTAAGACTTGTCGGCTGTGCATGAGCCCAGACCATGTGGTGAAGGACTGCCCGGAGTTCACGTGCCATAAATGCGAGGAGAGAGGCCATTTCGCGAGAAATTGCAATGCTGTGACGTGCCCGGAGTGCAATTTGGTTTTAAATAAGTGTGAGTGTTGGATGCAGGGTGAGGAGGAGGAGCAGCAGCAGGTGGGCGGGCAGGTGCATGAAAGAGACAACGAGCAGCGAGACGTTGGAGAAGGGGTACGTGGTGAAGGACTGGAATTAAATAAGGATATAGAACAACAGAAAGAGTGTACTGAACCAATCATACAAACACAACAGGATGGGGGAATTTGGACACAGATGGATTTGACAGACAGCTTGCAAAATGCTTTGGATAATGTGGAACTGGTTGATGAAAGGAATAAAGTACTGAGTGATGCACAACAGGAGGGAATTTTATGTACACCGATGGATGTGACGGACAATGTGCAAAAGGAGATGGACGGGATAGAAATTAATGATGCTACAAAAGAGTGTGAACAAGGAAAAGAAAATGAGGAGACGCAGGGGAAATCATCAAAAAGAAGAAGATCTGTAAAGGTAATACCTAATCTTGATACTGCAAGAAAAAGAATGCTTAAAGAAGATGGGATTGAGTGTGCAAATAAGTATGAGCTGCTAAAAGGTTTGGAGGAGATGGACTGAGTTTATGGGTTTTATGCATGTTTTTATATGTTTTATGCTTTTAAGAATTGTTACTTTTAATGCTAGAGGGCTTTCAAATGTAGGAAAATTTGAAAAGGTGAAAGAAATGTGTAAAAGAGAGGATGTGATTTTATTACAAGAAACTAACTGGAGGGAAGAGTACATGACTGAAATAAGAAAAAGGTGGAGTGGAGAGATTTTTTATAACAATGGTGATGGGAGGCTGGGAAGAGGTGTTGCGATTTTAATAAAAGAAAACTGTGGGGTATCATGTAAAACAATATATAATGACATAGATGGGAAATGTATTGCGGTTGAAATGGAGTATGAGGAGAAAAAAGTTATTGTAGTTAATATTCATGCACCGACTGTAGAAACTGAAAAGAAGGAATATTTTAATGTATTAAGAGATTTTTTAAAAAAGCAAAAAGAAGTTATTATGATGGGTGATTTTAATACAGTTTTCAGTAAATTAGAAATTGGTGAGGGAATGGTTTTTAAAAATGATAAAGGAAGAAAAGAACTGAAATTATTAATGGAAGAAAATAATATGATTGATGTATGGAGAGAAAGAAATGAAGAAAAGAAAGAATATTCAAGGAGGCAATTAGTAGGGAATTTTATGTGTAAGACAAGGATTGATTTTATTTTGTGTACAAGGAACATTGAAGGTTTTATTGGTAACATGAAATATGTAGAATCAAGCTTAAGTGACCATAAACCACTTTTTATACAAGTAGACTGGAGTTCAGTGAAAAGAGGGCCAGGTGTATGGGTTTTAAATGTAGAGGTTTTGAAGAATGAGGAGTATGTGTTAAGTATTAAAGAAATTATTGAAAAAGAAAAGGAGAATGAAATGTACAGTGAAGATAAAAGGATATGGTGGGAAAATGTTAAATATTTAGTAAAAAAATTCACAATAAAGTATTGCAAATTAATACAGATGTGTAAGAGGAAGAAGGAGAGAGAAATAAGAGAAAAATTGGAAAATGAATTAAATGAGAATGGGAAAGATATACAAAAAATAAAAGAATTGGAGGGATTATTGAAAGACATGGAAGAGAAAAAATATGAAGGTGCAAGACTAAGGAGTAAAGCTAAATATACAGTGGAGGGTGAAAAATGTACAAAGTTTTACTTTGATCTAGAAAAAATAAGAGGGAAAGCTGGAATGATTAAAGAAATAAGAGGGGAAAATGGTGTAGTGGTTGAAACAAATGAGGAAATATTAAAAGAAGTAAAAGCATATTATGAAAATCTGTTTAGTACTGAGGGGTTGAAAGAAGAAGAGAAATTGGAGTTACTAAATCAAATAAAAACAACAGTAGGAGATGTAGACAAAAAAGACTGTGATGAAGAGATAACAGAAGAAGAGATAAAAAGAGCAATAAGTGAATTAAACAAAAATAAAAGTCCAGGTATAGATGGTTTGGGGAGTGAATTTTATATAGTTTTTAAAGATTTTTTAACCAGTATTTTAAAAGAAGTATATGAAGACATTTTTTAAAAAGAGGAAATGAATCAGAGAATGGGGATGGGATTAATAAAGTTGATATATAAAAGAAAAGGAGATAAAGTAGACCTAAAAAATTATAGACCAATTACAATGCTGAATACAGATTTGAAAATTTTAACAAAAGTTTTAGCCAATAGATTGAAAGAGGTAATGCCAACCATAATTAAAACAAATCAAGTGTATGGAGTAAAAGGGAAAGATATAGCAGATACAACTTTAAGTATAATAGATAGAATAAGATATATGAAAGAAAAAAACAAAAAAGGATATGTTATTAGTTTGGATTTTGAAAAGGCCTTTGATAGAGTGGAGCATGATTATTTATTTGGAATTTTAAGAAGGTACGGGTTTGGGGATAATTTTGTCAAGTGGATTACAATTTTATACAGGGGAGCAATAACAAGAATACAGTGTAACGGTTTTTTAACAGAATGTTTTAAAATTACTAGGTCAATAAGACAAGGATGTCCATTATCGGCGCTTTTATATTCTTTAGTTGCAGAACCATTGGGATTAGCTGTTCAAATAGATGAAGACATAAGAGGGATAAACATTGAAGGAAGTGGGGGAAATGAAAAAATATTTCAATATGCAGACGATACAACAATAATAGTTAAGGATATAGAGAGTGTTAATAAAGTAATGGAAGTGGTACAGATGTTTTGTAGGGGATCAGGAGGCAAGTTAAATGAAGAAAAAACAACATATGTGAGATATGGAGGAGTAAATGCTTTAACTGATTATTTTCATTTTAAAGAAACAAAAGAAATAAGGATTTTAGGTGTTCTAATGGGAAAAGATGAAAGGAATGTTAAAGAAAAAATGTGGGAAGAAATAGTTGGAGGAATTGAAAGAAGGTTAAATTTTTGGAAATTGAGGACTTTAAGTTTAAAAGGGAAGGTTTTAATTTTAAATGTGTTAATGGTGTCAAAGTTGTGGTATGTTTTATATGTGACTGCTATGCCAGTGTGGGTGGAGAAAAGGTTGAAAAAATGTTTTTTAGATTTTTTATGGAATGGTAAACCGTCAAGAATTGCATACAGTACATTAATAGGAGAAGTAGGGAAAGGAGGGATGGGATTAATTGATGTTGAACAGAGAAAAAATAGCTTAAGAGTTAAAATAGTAAAAAAATATCTAGATGATGGTCACAAAGCAGCATGGAAAAAGACAATGGAATATTTTTTAAACAAATGTGGGGATTTTAACATGGGGGATGGGATTTTATGGATGAAAACTAAGAATTGGATGACAGAGTGCTTACCAGAGTTTTATAGGGAAATGTTTAGTGCCTGGGGAAAATTTTTAGACAAAGTTGAGTATGATCCACATGGGAGAGAAAACATTTTAAATCAACCTCTGTTTTTAAACAAAAACATTTTAAAACAAGACAAAGAATTGTTTTTAAAGAAATGGATGGATGTGGGGATAACAAGAGTGAGAGATGTTTTGTATGAATTTAAAGAAGGGTTTTTACCGACACAATTTATTGTAGATGCAATGGAGGAGGCAAAAGAGGATTACAGTGAACAAGAAATAAAAAATAAATATGAAATCATTAAAAATGCAATACCTAAAGAGTGGATAAAAAGAATAGAAAGTATGGAAGGAGAGCCAAAAGAGAAATGTATTCATGTGAAGTTTGGGGAAAAAATGTATGATTTTAAGGAATGTACTGTGAAAATGATTTATTGTGCTTTTAGAGATTATGTTTTTAAAGAGCCGATTGTAAATGGATACTGGGTGCAGAAATTCAAAGATTTAAAAAAAGAGTGTATATGGAGAAACATGACGGGGAAATGTGTGGAAACTAAATTGGAATGTTTGGAGTATTTTATAAGGCATAAAGTGGTTTTTACTGATGTAATTTTAAATAAAATAGGAATGGAAGAAAATGCTCTGTGTAAAGTGTGCCAGGAAGAGGAAGAGGGGATTTTACATATGTTTTTACATTGTAGAGACCTAGAGGACTTTTTAAGGAAATGTAAATGTTTAATTAAAGATGTGACTGAGGAGTGGGATGAAAATATAATGGAATGGAATAGAGTTGTGATGTTTGGTTGGGAAAAAAAGTGTAAAAACAAAAGTTTCATTAATCTGTGTGTAATGCTAATGAAAAGTGCAATATGGGACAGAAGAACTGTGGCTAAAAAAGAAAAAATTGTGTTGGATGTTTGGAGTGTGTTTAAAAGAAAAACAGAATTATATATCGAAAGACTGTATGTGTACTTTAAAGGTGTGAATATGTTAGACTCTTTTTATGATGTTTTTACCCCAAAAGTCTGTTGTGTTTTAAACGATTTAATGTGGAAGTTGCCAGAAAGTGGAAGAGTTTTTTAAATTATCTATGTAAAGGAAAGAGGTGTAATGTAGAGATGTGTAAAGACGGTGTTCTGTATTTCTATTGATTGTGCTTAATCTATTGTATTTTATTGATTGAAATGTCTTAATAAAAAAAAAAAAAAAAAAAAAAAAAAAGGCTATGCCCGATCTCGTCTGCTCCCGGAAGCTAAGCAGGTTTGGGCCTGGTTAGTACTTGGATGGGAGACCGCCTGGGAATACCAGGTGCTGTAAGCTTTTTGGAAACTTTTCACTTAGTATATAATAATTTTGCCAAAAAAAAAGAGTCAATGCCGATCTCTGAATATTAGCAGGTTTCGGACTGGTTACTACATGGATGGGAGACTGCCTGGGAATACCAGGTGCTTTAAACTTTTTGGAAAATTTCACGATTTATATAATAATCTTGCCAAAAAAAAAAAAAAAGTCAATGCCCGATCTCTGAATATTAGCAGGTTTGGGCCTGGTTAGTACATGGATGGGAGACTGCCTGGGAATACCAGGTGCTTTAAACTTTTTGGAAAATTTCACGATTTATATAATAATCTTGCAAAAAAAAAAAAAAAAGAGTCAATGCCCGATCTCTGAATCTTAGCAGGTTTAGGTCTGGTTAGTACTTGGATGAGAGACTGCCTAAGAATACCAGGTGCTTTAAGCTTTTGGGTTTTCTTTCCTACTTATATAATATACTGGCGATTAGATGGGCTGGTCTTTAAATAGCCCTCTCTTTGCAGCATTTTTCGCTTACAGCCATACCAACCTGGCTATGCCCGGTCTCGTCTGCTCTCCGAAGCTAAGCAGGTTTGGGCCTAGTTAGTACTTGGATGGGAGACCGCCTGAGAATACCAGGTGCTGTAAGCTTTTTGGAAACTTTTCACTTAGTATATAATAATTTTGCCAAAAAATAGAGTCAATGGCCGATCTCTGAATATTAGCAGGTTTGGGCCTGGTTAGTACATGGATGGGAGACTGCCTGGGAATACCAGGTGCTTTAAACTTTTTGGAAAATTTCACGATTTATATAATAATCTTGCAAAAAAAAAAAAAAAAAATGGGAGTGACTGCCCGATCTCTGAATCTTACCAGGCTTAGGTCTGGTTAGTACTTGGATGAGAGACTGCCTAGGAATACCAGGTGCTTTAAGCTTTTGGGTTTTCTTTCCTACTTATATAATGTACTGGCGATTAGATGGGCTGGTCTTTAAATAACCCTCTCTTTGCAGCAGTCTTCGCTTACGGCCATACCAACCTGGCTATGCCCGATCTCGTCTGCTCTCCGAAGCTAAGCAGGTTTGGGCCTAGTTAGTACTTGGATGGGAGACCGCCTGGGAATACCAGGTGCTGTAAGCTTTTTGGAAACTTTTCACTTAGTATATAATAATTTTGCCAAAAAATAGAGTCAATGCCCGATCTCTGAATATTAGCAGGTTTGGGCCTGTTAGTACATGGATGGGAGACTGCCTGGGAATACCAGGTGCTTTAAACATTTTGGAAAATTTCACGATTTATATAATAATCTTGCAAAAAAAAAAAAAAAAGAGTCAATGCCCGATCTCTGAATCTTAGCAGGTTTAGGTCTGGTTAGTACTTGGATGAGAGACTGCCTAGGAATACCAGGTGCTTTAAGCTTTTGGGTTTTCTTTCCTAGTTATATAATGTACTGACGATTAGATGGGCTGGTCTTTAAATAGCCCTATCTTTGCAGCAGTCTTCGCTTACGGCCATACCAACCTGGTTATGCCCGATCTCGTCTGCTCTCGGAAGCTAAGCAGGTTTGGGCCTGGTTAGTACTTGGATGGGAGACCGCCTGGGAATACCAGGTGCTGTAAGCTTTTTGGAAACTTTTCACTTAGTATATAATAATTTTGCCAAAAAATAGAGTCAATGCCCGATCTCTGAATATTAGCAGGTTTGGGCCTGGTTAGTACATGGATGGGAGACTGCCTGGGAATACCAGGTGCTTTAAACTTTTTGGAAAATTTCACGATTTATATAATAATCTTGCAAAAAAAAAAAAAAAAAAAAGAGTCAATGCCCGATCTCTGAATCTTACCAGGCTTAGGTCTGGTTAGTACTTGGATGAGAGACTGCCTAGGAATACCAGGTGCTTTAAGCTTTTGGGTTTTCTTTCCTACTTATATAATGTACTGACGATTAGATGGGCTGGTCTTTAAATAGCCCTCTCTTTGCAGCAGTCTTCGCTTACGGCCATACCAACCTGGCTATGCCCGATCTCGTCTGCTCTCGGAAGCTAAGCAGGTTTGGGCCTGGTTAGTACTTGGATGGGAGACCGCCTGGGAATACCAGGTGCTGTAAGCTTTTTGGAAACTTTTCACTTAGTATATAATAATTTTGCCAAAAAATAGAGTCAATGCCGATCTCTGAATATTAGCAGGTTTGGGACTGGTTACTACATGGATGGGAGACTGCCTGGGAAAACCAGGTGCTTTAAACTTTTTGGAAAATTTCACGACTTATATAATAATCTTGCAAAAAAAAAAAAAAAAAAAAAAAAGTCAATGCCCGATCTCTGAATATTAGCAGGTTTGGGCCTGTTAGTACATGGATGGGAGACTGCCTGGGAATACCAGGTGCTTTAAACTCTTTGGAAAATTTCACGATTTATATAATAATCTTGCAAAAAAAAAAAAAAAAGAGTCAATGCCCAATCTCTGAATCTTAGCAGGTTTAGGTCTGGTTAGTACTTGGATGAGAGACTGCCTAGGAATACCAGGTGCTTTAAGCTTTTGGGTTTTCTTTCCTACTTATATAATGTACTGACGATTAGATGGGCTGGTCTTTAAATAGCCCTCTCTTTGCAGCAGTATTCGCTTATGGCCATACCAACCTGGTTATGCCCGATCTCGTCTGCTCTCGGAAGCTAAGCAGGTTTGGGCCTGGTTAGTACTTGGATGGGAGACCGCCTAGGAATACCAGGTGCTGTAAGCTTTTTCGAAACTTTTCACTTAGTATATAATAATTTTGCCAAAAAATAGAGTCAATGCCCGATCTCTGAATATTAGCAGGTTTGGGCCTGGTTAGTACATGGATGGGAGACTGCCTGGGAATACCAGGTGCTTTAAACTTTTTGGAAAATTTCACGATTTATATAATAATCTTGCAAAAAAAAAAAAAAAAAAAAAAAGTCAATGCCCGATCTCTGAATCTTACCAGGTTTAGGTCTGGTTAGTACTTGGATGAGAGACTGCCTAGGAATACCAGGTGCTTTAAGCTTTTGGGTTTTCTTTCCTACTTATATAATGTACTGACGATTAGATGGGCTGGTCTTTAAATAGCCCTCTCTTTGCAGCAGTCTTCGCTTAAGGCCATACCAACCTGGCTATGCCCGATCTCGTCTGCTCTCGGAAGCTAAGCAGGTTTGGGCCTGGTTAGTACTTGGATGGGAGACCGCCTGGGAATACCAGGTGCTGTAAGCTTTTTGGAAACTTTTCACTTAGTATATAATAATTTTGCCAAAAAATAGAGTCAATGCTCGATCTCTGAATATTAGCAGGTTTGGGCCTGGTTAGTACATGGATGGGAGACTGCCTGGGAATACCAGGTGCTTTAAACTTTTTGGAAAATTTCACGATTTATATAATAATCTTGCAAAAAAAAAAAAAAAAAAAGTCAATGCCCGATCTCTGAATATTAGCAGGTTTGGGCCTGGTTAGTACATGGATGGGAGACTGCCTGGGAATACCAGGTGCTTTAAACTTTTTGGAAAATTTCACGATTTATATAATAATCTTGCAAAAAAAAAAGAGTCAATGCCCGATCTCTGAATCTTACCAGGCTTAGGTCTGGTTAGTACTTGGATGAGAGACTGCCTAGGAATACCAGGTGCTTTAAGCTTTTGGGTTTTCTTTCCTACTTATATAATATACTGGCGATTAGATGGGCTGCTCTTTAAATAGCCCTCTCTTTGCAGCATTTTTCGCTTACAGCCATACCAACCTGGCTATGCCCGGTCTCGTCTGCTCTCCGAAGCTAAGCAGGTTTGGGCCTGGTTAGTACTTGGATGGGAGACCGCCTGGGAATACCAGGTGCTGTAAGCTTTTTGGAAACTTTTCACTTAGTATATAATAATTTTGCCAAAAAATAGAGTCAATGGCCGATCTCTGAATATTAGCAGGTTTGGGCCTGGTTAGTACATGGATGGGAGACTGCCTGGGAATACCAGGTGCTTTAAACTTTTTGGAAAATTTCACGATTTATATAATAATCTTGCAAAAAAAAAAGAGTCAATGCCCGATCTCTGAATCTTACCAGGCTTAGGTCTGGTTAGTACTTGGATGAGAGACTGCCTAGGAATACCAGGTGCTTTAAGCTTTTGGGTTTTCTTTCCTACTTATATAATGTACTGGCGATTAGATGGGCTGGTCTTTAAATAACCCTCTCTTTGCAGCAGTCTTTGCTTACGGCCATACCAACCTGGCTATGCCCGATCTCGTCTGCTCTCGGAAGCTAAGCAGGTTTGGGCCTGGTTAGTACTTGGATGGGAGACCGCCTGGGAATACCAGGTGCTGTAAGCTTTTTGGAAACTTTTCACTTAGTATATAATAATTTTGCCAAAAAAAAGAGTCAATGCCGATCTCTGAATATTAGCAGGTTTCGGACTGGTTACTACATGGATGGGAGACTGCCTGGGAATACCAGGTGCTTTAAACTTTTTGGAAAATTTCACGATTTATATAATAATCTTGCCAAAAAAAAAAAAAAAAGTCAATGCCCGATCTCTGAATATTAGCAGGTTTGGGCCTGGTTAGTACATGGATGGGAGACTGCCTGGGAATACCAGGTGCTTTCAACTTTTTGGAAAATTTCACGATTTATATAATAATCTTGCAAAAAAAAAAAAAAAAGAGTCAATGCCCGATCTCTGAATCTTAGCAGGTTTAGGTCTGGTTAGTACTTGGATGAGAGACTGCCTAAGAATACCAGGTGCTTTAAGCTTTTGGGTTTTCTTTCCTACTTATATAATATACTGGCGATTAGATGGGCTGGTCTTTAAATAGCCCTCTCTTTGCAGCATTTTTCGCTTACAGCCATACCAACCTGGCTATGCCCGGTCTCGTCTGCTCTCCGAAGCTAAGCAGGTTTGGGCCTAGTTAGTACTTGGATGGGAGACCGCCTGAGAATACCAGGTGCTGTAAGCTTTTTGGAAACTTTTCACTTAGTATATAATAATTTTGCCAAAAAATAGAGTCAATGGCCGATCTCTGAATATTAGCAGGTTTGGGCCTGGTTAGTACATGGATGGGAGACAGCCTGGGAATACCAGGTGCTTTAAACTTTTTGGAAAATTTCACGATTTATATAATAATCTTGCAAAAAAAAAAAAAAAAAAAAGAGTCAATGCCCGATCTCTGAATCTTACAAGGTTTAGGTCTGGTTAGTACTTGGATGAGAGACTGCCTAAGAATACCAGGTGCTTTAAGCTTTTGGGTTTTCTTTCCTACTTATATAATATACTGGCGATTAGATGGGCTGGTCTTTAAATAGCCCTCTCTTTGCAGCATTTTTCGCTTATAGCCATACCAACCTGGCTATGCCCGGTCTCGTCTGCTCTCCGAAGCTAAGCAGGTTTGGGCCTGGTTAGTACTTGGATGGGAGACCGCCTGGGAATACCAGGTGCTGTAAGCTTTTTGGAAACTTTTCACTTAGTATATAATAATTTTGCCAAAAAATAGAGTCAATGCCCGATCTCTGAATATTAGCAGGTTTGGGCCTGGTTAGTAAATGGATGGGAGACTGCCTGGGAATACCAGGTGCTTTAAACTTTTTGGAAAATTTCACGATTTATATAATAATCTTGCAAAAAAAAAAAAGAGTCAATGCCCGATCTCTGAATCTTACCAGGCTTAGGTCTGGTTAGTACTTGGATGAGAGACTGCCTAGGAATACCAGGTGCTTTAAGCTTTTGGGTTTTCTTTCCTACTTATATAATGTACTGACGATTAGATGGGCTGGTCTTTAAATAGCCCTCTCTTTGCAGCAGTCTTCGCTTACGGCCATACCAACCTGGCTATGCCCGATCTCGTCTGCTCTCGGAAGCTAAGCAGGTTTGGGCCTGGTTAGTACTTGGATGGGAGACCGCCTGGGAATACCAGGTGCTGTAAGCTTTTTGGAAACTTTTCACTTAGTATATAATAATTTTGCCAAAAAATAGAGTCAATGCCCGATCTCTGAATATTAGCAGGTTTGGGCCTGGTTAGTACATGGATGGGAGACTGCCTGGGAATACCAGGTGCTTTAAACTTTTTGGAAAATTTCACGATTTATATAATAATCTTGCAAAAAAAAAAAAAAAAAAGAGTCAATGCCCGATCTCTGAATCTTACAAGGTTTAGGTCTGGTTAGTACTTGGATGAGAGACTGCCTAAGAATACCAGGTGCTTTAAGCTTTTGGGTTTTCTTTCCTACTTATATAATATACTGGCGATTAGATGGGCTGGTCTTTAAATAGCCCTCTCTTTGCAACATTTTTAGCTTATAGCCACACCAACCTGGCTATGCCCGGTCTCGTCTGCTCTCCGAAGCTAAGCAGGTTTGGGCCTGGTTAGTACTTGGATGGGAGACCGCCTGGGAATACCAGGTGCTGTAAGCTTTTGGGTGGTTAATTGTTTGTTTGTGTTTTGTACAATGGACGGATTATTGGCAAACGACACTGGAATGGCTGGAGAGACACGCATGGCAAACGACACTGGACTGGCTGGAGAGAGACGCATGGCAAACGACACTGGACTGGCTGGAGAGAGACGCATGGCAAACGACACTGGACTGGCTGGAGAGAAACGCATGGCAAACCACACTGGACTGGCTGGAGAGAGACGCATGGCAAACGACACTGGACTGGCTGGAGAGAGACGTATGGCAAACAACACTGGACTGGAGAATCGACAACGAGCAGGACACGGTAAAAATCAAGATTTAAGAGATCTACTTGGTAAAAGGAAATACTTAAAGGAGGCAACAGTGATTGTGAATGTGGAAAATGTTAGTGAGGTGAAGGCTGTTGATATTATTAAAGCGGTGACGGAGAAATGTGGATATGGGGAAATCTTGGCACTAAGGCCAAGACAAGGAAAAGAATACGAGCTGACAATGGAAAAAGAAGAAACTTGTGATAAACTGACTGAGGGATTGGTAATAAATGGAGTGAACTGTGAGATAAAAAAACTTCAAAACAGAGACTATGTTGTCTCTTTCATGCATCTGCCCGTCTACCTTGCTGATGAAGAGATTTTAAATAAATTGGAGGTTTGGGGGGTTTCCCCAATTTCAAAAATAAAGCGGCGTGTTTATCCGGGCACCAGCATTGAGGATGGGACAAGATACGTAAAGGCGCGGTTCCCGAAGGAGGTGGCCTCCCTCCCTTACAGCACAAAAATAGAAACGGCAGAGGGACCACAATATTTTCGGGTGATGCACAGTCATCAGGTTAAGACTTGTCGGCTGTGCATGAGCCCAGACCATGTGGTGAAGGACTGCCCGGAGTTCACGTGCCATAAATGTGGTTGTGTATGATCCACATGGGAGAGAAAACATTTTAAATCAACCTCTGTTTTTAAACAAAAACATTTTAAAACAAGACAAAGAATTGTTTTTAAAGAAATGGATGGATGTGGGGATAACAAGAATGAGAGATGTTTTGTATGAATTTAAAGAAGGGTTTTTACCGACACAATTTATTGTAGATGCAATGGAGGAGGCAAAAGAGGATTACAGTGAACAAGAAATAAAAAATAAATATGAAATCATTAAAAATGCAATACCTAAAGAGTGGATAAAAAGAATAGAAAGTATGGAAGGAGAGCCAAAAGAGAAATGTATTCATGTGAAATTTGGGGAAAAAATGTATGATTTTAAGGAATGTACTGTGAAAATGATTTATTGTGCTTTTAGAGATGATGTTTTTAAAGAGCCGATTGTAAATGGATACTGGGTGCAGAAATTCAAAGATTTTAAAAAAGAGTGTATATGGAGAAACATGACGGGGAAATGTGTGGAAACTAAATTGGAATGTTTGGAGTATTTTATAAGGCATAAAGTGGTTTTTACTGATGTAATTTTAAATAAAATAGGAATGGAAGAAAATGCTCTGTGTAAAGTGTGCCAGGAAGAGGAAGAGGGGATTTTACATATGTTTTTACATTGTAGAGAGTTGGAGGACTTTTTAAGGAAATGTAAATGTTTAATTAAAGATGTGACTGAGGAGTGGGATGAAAATATAATGGAATGGAACAGAGTTGTCATGTTTGGTTGGGAAAAAAAGTGTAAAAACAAAAGTTTCATTAATCTGTGTGTAATGCTAATGAAAAGTGCAATATGGGACAGAAAAACTTTGGCTAAAAAGGAAAAAATTGTGTTGGATGTTTGGAGTGTGTTTAAAAGAAAAACAGAATTATATATTGAAAGACTGTATGTTTACTTTAAAGGTGTAAATATGTTAGACTCTTTTTATGATGTTTTTACCCCAAAAGTCTGTTGTGTTTTAAAGAATTTAATGTGGAGTTTGCCAGAAAGTGGAAGAGTTTTTTAAATTATCTATGTAAAGGAAAGATGTGTAATGTAGAGATGTGTAAAGTCAATGTTATGTAATTTCTATTGATTGTGTTTAATCTATTGTATTTTATTGATTGAAATTTCTTAATAAAAAAAAAAAAAAAAAAAAAAAAAAAAAGGCTATGCCCGGTCTCGTCTGCTCTCCGAAGCTAAGCAGGTTTGGGCCTAGTTAGTACTTGGATGGGAGACCGCCTGAGAATACCAGGTGCTGTAAGCTTTTTGGAAACTTTTCACTTAGTATATAATAATTTTGCCAAAAAATAGAGTCAATGGCCGATCTCTGAATATTAGCAGGTTTGGGCCTGGTTAGTACATGGATGGGAGACTGCCTGGGAATACCAGGTGCTTTAAACTTTTTTGGAAAATTTCACGATTTATATAATAATCTTGCAAAAAAAAAAAAAAAAAAAAAAAAAGAGTCAATGCCTGATCTCTGAATCTTACAAGGTTTAGGTCTGGTTAGTACTTGGATGAGAGACTGCCTAGGAATACCAGGTGCTTTAAGCTTTTGGGTTTTCTTTCCTACTTATATAATATACTGGCGATTAGATGGGCCGCTCTTTAAATAGCCCTCTCTTTGCAGCATTTTTCGCTTACAGCCATACCAACCTGGCTATGCCCGGTCTCGTCTGCTCTCCGAAGCTAAGCAGGTTTGGGCCTGGTTAGTACTTGGATGGGAGACCGCCTGGGAATACCAGGTGCTGTAAGCTTTTTGGAAACTTTTCACTTAGTATATAATAATTTTGCCAAAAAATAGAGTCAATGCCCGGTCTCTGAATATTAGCAGGTTTGGGCCTGGTTAGTACATGGATCGGATACTGCCTGGGAATACCAGGTGCTTTAAACTTTTTGGAAAATTTCACGATTTATATAATAATCTTGCAGAAAAAAAAAAAAAAAAGTCAATGCCCGATCTCTGAATATTAGCAGGTTTGGGCCTGGTTAGTACATGGATGGGAGACTGCCTGGGAATACCAGGTGCTTTAAACTTTTTGGAAAGTTTCACGATTTATATAATAATCTTGCAAAAAAAAAAAAAAAAGAGTCAATGCCTGATCTCTGAATCTTACCAGGTTTAGGTCTGGTTAGTACTTGGATGAGAGACTGCCTAGGAATACCAGGTGCTTTAAGCTTTTGGGTTTTCTTTCCTACTTATATAATATACTGGCGATTAGATGGGCTGCTCTTTAAATAGCCCTCTCTTTGCAGCATTTTTCGCTTACAGCCATACCAACCTGGCTATGCCCGGTCTCGTCTGCTCTCCGAAGCTAAGCAGGTTTGGGCCTGGTTAGTACTTGGATGGGAGACCGCCTGGGAATACCAGGTGCTGTACGCTTTTTGGAAACTTTTCACTTAGTATATAATAATTTTGCCAAAAAATAGAGTCAATGCCCGATCTCTGAATATTAGCAGGTTTGGGCCTGGTTAGTACATGGATGGGAGACTGCCTGGGAATACCAGGTGCTTTAAACTTTTTGGAAAATTTCACGATTTATATAATAATCTTGCAAAAAAAAAAAAAAAAAAAGAGTCAATGCCCGATCTCTGAATCTTAGCAGGTTTAGGTCTGGTTAGTACTTGGATGAGAGACTGCCTAAGAATACCAGGTGCTTTAAGCTTTTGGGTTTTCTTTCCTACTTATATAATATACTGGCGATTAGATGGGCTGGTCTTTAAATAGCCCTCTCTTTTGCAGCAGTCTTCGCTTACGGCCATACCAACCTGGCTATGCCCGGTCTCGTCTGCTCTCCGAAGCTAAGCAGGTTTGGGCCTAGTTAGTACTTGGATGGGAGACCGCCTGAGAATACCAGGTGCTGTAAGCTTTTTGGAAACTTTTCACTTAGTATATAATAATTTTGCCAAAAAATAGAGTCAATGGCCGATCTCTGAATATTAGCAGGTTTGGGCCTGGTTAGTACATGGATGGGAGACAGCCTGGGAATACCAGGTGCTTTAAACTTTTTGGAAAATTTCACGATTTATATAATAATCTTGCAAAAAAAAAAAAAAAAAAAAAGAGTCAATGCCCGATCTCTGAATCTTACAAGGTTTAGGTCTGGTTAGTACTTGGATGAGAGACTGCCTAAGAATACCAGGTGCTTTAAGCTTTTGGGTTTTCTTTCCTACTTATATAATATACTGGCGATTAGATGGGCTGGTCTTTAAATAGCCCTCTCTTTGCAGCATTTTTCGCTTATAGCCATACCAACCTGGCTATGCCCGGTCTCGTCTGCTCTCCGAAGCTAAGCAGGTTTGGGCCTGGTTAGTACTTGGATGGGAGACCGCCTGGGAATACCAGGTGCTGTAAGCTTTTTGGAAACTTTTCACTTAGTATATAATAATTTTGCCAAAAAATAGAGTCAATGCCCGATCTCTGAATATTAGCAGGTTTGGGCCTGGTTAGTAAATGGATGGGAGACTGCCTGGGAATACCAGGTGCTTTAAACTTTTTGGAAAATTTCACGATTTATATAATAATCTTGCAAAAAAAAAGAGTCAATGCCCGATCTCTGAATCTTACCAGGCTAAGGTCTGGTTAGTACTTGGATGAGAGACTGCCTAGGAATACCAGGTGCTTTAAGCTTTTGGGTTTTCTTTCCTACTTATATAATGTACTGACGATTAGATGGGCTGGTCTTTAAATAGCCCTCTCTTTGCAGCAGTCTTCGCTTACGGCCATACCAACCTGGCTATGCCCGATCTCGTCTGCTCTCGGAAGCTAAGCAGGTTTGGGCCTGGTTAGTACTTGGATGGGAGACCGCCTGGGAATACCAGGTGCTGTAAGCTTTTTGGAAACTTTTCACTTAGTATATAATAATTTTGACAAAAAATAGAGTCAATGCCCGATCTCTGAATATTAGCAGGTTTGGGCCTGGTTAGTACATGGATGGGAGACTGCCTGGGAATACCAGGTGCTTTAAACTTTTTGGAAAATTTCACGATTTATATAATAATCTTGCAAAAAAAAAAAAAAAAAAGAGTCAATGCCCGATCTCTGAATCTTACAAGGTTTAGGTCTGGTTAGTACTTGGATGAGAGACTGCCTAAGAATACCAGGTGCTTTAAGCTTTTGGGTTTTCTTTCCTACTTATATAATGTACTGACGATTAGATGGGCTGGTCTTTAAATAGCCCTCTCTTTGCAGCAGTCTTCGCTTACGGCCATACCAACCTGGCTATGCCCGATCTCGTCTGCTCTCGGAAGCTAAGCAGGTTTGGGCCTGGTTAGTACTTGGATGGGAGACCGCCTGGGAATACCAGGTGCTGTAAGCTTTTTGGAAACTTTTCACTTAGTATATAATAATTTTGACAAAAATAGAGTCAATGCCCGATCTCTGAATATTAGCAGGTTTGGGCCTGGTAAGTACATGGATGGGAGACTGCCTGGGAATACCAGGTGCTTTAAACTTTTTGGAAAATTTCACGATTTATATAATAATCTTGCCAAAAAAAAAAAAAAAAAAGTCATTGCCCGATCTCTGAATATTAGCAGGTTTGGGCCTGGTTAGTACATGGATGGGAGACTGCCTGGGAATACCAGGTGCTTTAAACTTTTTGGAAAATTTCACGATTTATATAATAATCTTGCAAAAAAAAAAAAAAAAAAAGTCAATGCCCGATCTCTGAATCTTAGCAGGTTTAGGTCTGGTTAGTACTTGGATGAGAGACTGCCTAAGAATACCAGGTGCTTTAAGCTTTTGGGTTTTCTTTCCTACTTATATAATATACTGGCGATTAGATGGGCTGGTCTTTAAATAGCCCTCTCTTTGCAGCATTTTTCGCTTACAGCCATACCAACCTGGCTATGCCCGATCTCGTCTGCTCTCGGAAGCTAAGCAGGTTTGGGCCTGGTTAGTACTTGGATGGGAGACCGCCTGGGAATACCAGGTGCTGTAAGCTTTTGGGTGGTTAATTGTTTGTTTGTGTTTTGTACAATGGACGGATTATTGGCAAACGACACTGGAATGGCTGGAGAGACACGCATGGCAAACGACACTGGACTGGCTGGAGAGAGACGCATGGCAAACGACACTGGACTGGCTGGAGAGAGACGCATGGCAAACGACACTGGACTGGCTGGAGAGAAACGCATGGCAAACCACACTGGACTGGCTGGAGAGAGACGCATGGCAAACGACACTGGACTGGCTGGAGAGAGACGTATGGCAAACAACACTGGACTGGAGAATCGACAACGAGCAGGACACGGTAAAAATCAAGATTTAAGAGATCTACTTGGTAAAAGGAAATACTTAAAGGAGGCAACAGTGATTGTGAATGTGGAAAATGTTAGTGAGGTGAAGGCTGTTGATATTATTAAAGCGGTGACGGAGAAATGTGGATATGGGGAAATCTTGGCACTAAGGCCAAGACAAGGAAAAGAATACGAGCTGACAATGGAAAAAGAAGAAACTTGTGATAAACTGACTGAGGGATTGGTAATAAATGGAGTGAACTGTGAGATAAAAAAACTTCAAAACAGAGACTATGTTGTCTCTTTCATGCATCTGCCCGTCTACCTTGCTGATGAAGAGATTTTAAATAAATTGGAGGTTTGGGGGGTTTCCCCAATTTCAAAAATAAAGCGGCGTGTTTATCCGGGCACCAGCATTGAGGATGGGACGAGATACGTAAAGGCGCGGTTCCCGAAGGAGGTGGCCTCCCTCCCTTACAGCACAAAAATAGAAACGGCAGAGGGACCACAATATTTTCGGGTGATGCACAGTCATCAGGTTAAGACTTGTCGGCTGTGCATGAGCCCAGACCATGTGGTGAAGGACTGCCCGGAGTTCACGTGCCATAAATGTGGTTGTGTATGATCCACATGGGAGAGAAAACATTTTAAATCAACCTCTGTTTTTAAACAAAAACATTTTAAAACAAGACAAAGAATTGTTTTTAAAGAAATGGATGGATGTGGGGATAACAAGAATGAGAGATGTTTTGTATGAATTTAAAGAAGGGTTTTTACCGACACAATTTATTGTAGATGCAATGGAGGAGGCAAAAGAGGATTACAGTGAACAAGAAATAAAAAATAAATATGAAATCATTAAAAATGCAATACCTAAAGAGTGGATAAAAAGAATAGAAAGTATGGAAGGAGAGCCAAAAGAGAAATGTATTCATGTGAAATTTGGGGAAAAAATGTATGATTTTAAGGAATGTACTGTGAAAATGATTTATTGTGCTTTTAGAGATGATGTTTTTAAAGAGCCGATTGTAAATGGATACTGGGTGCAGAAATTCAAAGATTTTAAAAAAGAGTGTATATGGAGAAACATGACGGGGAAATGTGTGGAAACTAAATTGGAATGTTTGGAGTATTTTATAAGGCATAAAGTGGTTTTTACTGATGTAATTTTAAATAAAATAGGAATGGAAGAAAATGCTCTGTGTAAAGTGTGCCAGGAAGAGGAAGAGGGGATTTTACATATGTTTTTACATTGTATAGAGATGGAGGACTTTTTAAGGAAATGTAAATGTTTAATTAAAGATGTGACTGAGGAGTGGGATGAAAATATAATGGAATGGAACAGAGTTGTCATGTTTGGTTGGGAAAAAAAGTGTAAAAACAAAAGTTTCATTAATCTGTGTGTAATGCTAATGAAAAGTGCAATATGGGACAGAAGAACTTTGGCTAAAAAGGAAAAAATTGTGTTGGATGTTTGGAGTGTGTTTAAAAGAAAAACAGAATTATATATTGAAAGACTGTATGTTTACTTTAAAGGTGTAAATATGTTAGACTCTTTTTATGATGTTTTTACCCCAAAAGTCTGTTGTGTTTTAAAGAATT
>NC_068380.1:22750174-22757674 GCF_023724105.1 Carassius gibelio | reverse complement strand
CTTTAAACTTTTTTGGAAAATTTCACGATTTATATAATAATCTTGCAAAAGAAAAAAAAAAAAGAGTCAATGCCCGATCTCTAAATCTTACCAGGTTTAGGTCTGGTTAGTACTTGGATGAGAGACTGCCTAGGAATACCAGGTGCTTTAAGCTTTTGGGTTTTCTTTCCTACTTATATAATATACTGGCGATTAGATGGGCTTCTCTTTAAATAGCCCTCTCTTTGCAGCATTTTTCGCTTACAGCCATACCAACCTGGCTATGCCCGGTCTAGTCTGCTCTCCGAAGCTAAGCAGGTTTGTGCCTGGTAAGTACTTGGATGGGAGACCGCCTGGGAATACCAGGTGCTGTAAGCTTTTTGGAAACTTTTCACTTAGTATATAATAATTTTGCCAAAAAATAGAGTCAATGCCCGATCTCTGAATATTAGCAGGTTTGGGCCTGGTTAGTACATGGATGGGAGACTGCCTGGGAATACCAGGTGCTTTAAACTTTTTGGAAAATTTCACGATTTATATAATAATCTTGCAAAAAAAAAAAAAAAAGTCAATGCCCGATCTCTGAATATTAGCAGGTTTGGGCCTGGTTAGTACATGGATGGGAGACTGCCTTGGAATACCAGGTGCTTTAAACTTTTTGGAAAGTTTCACGATTTATATAATAATCTTGCAAAAAAAAAAAAAAAGAGTCAATGCCCGATCTCTAAATCTTACCAGGTTTAGGTCTGGTTAGTACTTGGATGAGAGACTGCCTAGGAATACCAGGTGCTTTAAGCTTTTGGGTTTTCTTTCCTACTTATATGATATACTGGCGATTAGATGGGCTTCTCTTTAAATAGCCCTCTCTTTGCAGCATTTTTCGCTTACAGCCATACCAACCTGACTATGCCCGGTCCCGTCTGCTCTTGGAAGCTAAGCAGGTTTGGGCCTGGTTAGTACTTGGATGGGAGACCGCCTGGGAATACCAGGTGCTGAAAGCTTTTTGGAAACTTTTCACTTAGTATATAAGAATTTTGCCAAAAAATAGAGTCAATGCCCGATCTCTGAATATTAGCAGGTTTGGGCCTGGTTAGTACATGGATGGGAGACTGCCTGGGAATACCAGGTGCTTTAAACTTTTTGGAAAATTTCACGATTTATATAATAATCTTGCAAAAAAAAAAGAGCCAATGCCCGATCTCTGAATCTTACCAGGCTTAGGTCTGGTAAGTTCTTGGATGAGAGACTGCCTAGGAATACCAGGTGCTTTAAGCTTTTGGGTTTTCTTTCCTACTTATATAATGTACTGGCGATTAGATGGGCTGGTCTTTAAATAACCCTCTCTTTGCAGCAGTCTTTGCTTACGGCCAGACCAACCTGACGGCGCTAGAGAGTCTGACAGGAAGTACTGTGCTGCAGTTGGAGAGAAAGGCTCTCCCACATTTTTATTCATTTGTTTTGTTTTTGTTTAATATCAAGTTAAAAAGTTTGAAGTATTTAGTTTTTGTTAACGTCATTTTAACCCCGGGCAGTTTTAAACTGTCTGGGGTTTGAGCTATTTTATTTTGTTTGTTTGTGTTTTTTTTTTTTTTTTTTTTTTTGTGGCTAAGCTATTTAACAAGGATGGAAACAATGGCTAATGGATCAGATCTGGACAAGGTTTTTGAGGAAAAGAACAATGATTTTGAAGGAGACACTACTTTGGAAAAACGGTTTATGAAAAACGATGGAAAGGATTACAATGAAACATGGGCAACTGTTGTATCAAGAAGGAAAAGAAATGGAGCTGAAATGGAGAAAGGCCGCACTGAACAGCAACCAACTACACAAGGTAAAGAAAAGTTTGATACAAAAGGAGAAAAGAGACAAGAAGAATGTCGGAGAAATGAAATGATAAATAGATTAAAAGACAAAATGAAATATCAGAGGGAATACAAGAAAGAAACAACACTGACAATGACTGTGGAAAATCCAGAAAAACTAACTGCCATCATGATAATTAAAGCTATTGAGGACATTACTGGAAAAGGTAAACTATATGGACTAAGGAAAAAAAATGACTTCGAGTATGAGCTTACATTGGATAATCAACTAGACTGTGACAATTTATTGAATGGACTACTATTGAATGGACAAATGTGTAAAATAAGCAAACTTTGTGAAATGGAGAGGGTCGTTTCTTTTTTACGTTTGCCAAATTATATCAATGACAAGGATGTACTACAAAAACTGCAAAGCTGGGGAGTTACACCGATACTGCCGTTGAGAAGGAGGTATTACCCAGGGACAATGGTGGCAGATGGGACAAGATTTATTCGAGTCAAATTCCCTAAGGACGTGGTGTCCCTTCCATATAACACCAGTTTTGAAACAGAGGAAGGAATACAGTTCTTCAGAGTCATTCATGATCAGCAAGTAAAAATATGCAGAATATGTTCAAGTGCTGAACACGAAAAGAAAGACTGCCCTCTACTAACATGCAGAGAATGCCTGGAGCAGGGGCATTATGCGCGGGACTGTACAGCCCTGCGGTGCCAAGGCTGCAGAAAGGCATTGCCAACATGCGCATGTGAAACGGATGAAGAGGAACATGAGGAAATGGAAATGGAGATGCATAATGAAGTGGAGCATTTGGAGGAGGCTGATAAAGAAAATACATCACAAAAAACAAGTGGATTAACAAAGGATGTACTGAGCAGTGAAGGAGAGGAAGAAGAAGAGGAAGAAGAAGAAGAGGAAACAAGTGAGAATGAACAGAATGGGGAAGAAAAAGTGATGACTGGACTACAACAATCTGTGAAAAATGTGGAGCAGGATGCAATGGTAAATAAAGAAGATAATAATGGAACAAAGGATAGTACAATCCCGGAAGAGGTAAGCGACATTGGGGAGAGAAAAAAAAGTTTTTTGAGCAGGGGGACTAAAGGGAAAACAACAGGACAAATAAACATTGAAAAGGTCTTGGAAAGACAAAGAATAAGACGAGAATCTAAAGAAAAAAAAGAAGAAGAAAGTAGAGATAATTGCTTTAAAAGATGTTGATTTGAGAGAGACTGAACAAAAGTGATGTGGGTTTTGTTTTGCATTTATATTTTTCTTTTTTTGTTTATGAGTCAGATGAAACTAGTGTCAATCAATGCAAGAGGATTGTCAACTAGGACTAAATTTGAAAATGTACTCTATTTAACAAAGAAGAGTGATATAATATGTATACAAGAAACTGGATGGAATGAAGACATTGTTAATGGTTTTAAGAAAATATGGGATGGAGAATTTTTTTACAATAATGACCCAAACAGGAAAAAATGAGTAGCAATTTTAATTAGAAGGGGAGTGACAGAAAAAGCAACAGAAATGTTCACAGATAATGTAGGAAGATTGTTAGTAGTTAAAGTCAAAAGCAAAGAAGAAGAATTAACGATATGTACAATTCATGCACCAAATGACCGTTTAGAAAGAGTCATCTTTTTTAAAAATTTAAATGTTTTAATGGATGGTTATACAAAAGGAATTTTAATTGGGGATTTTAATACTATTTTGGAAAGAATTGATGTGGAGGATTATATGGTATATAGATCAGATGTGGGGAGAACTGAATTAAAGAAAATGATGGAAAAACACAAATTTTTAGATATATGGCGGGAAAGAAACAGAGTAAAAAGAGAATATTCCAGAAGGCAAATTGTGAACACAGTATTAAAGCAAAGTAGACTTGATTTGGTTTTATGTAACAGACAGCTAGAACTATTTATATCAAAAGTATTTTATAAAAGGTTCAGTGAAAGTGATCATGATTTTTTAAATGTAATAATTGATTTTAGTGGAGTAGAGAGAGGTCCAGGGGTGTGGGTTTTAAATGCTGAACTTTTAAAAAAACGAGTCTTACAAAATGGAAATAGAAAATGTCATAATAAATAGTATAAACAATATTCTATATGATGAAGAAAAAAGTTTGTGGTGGGATAATTTGAAAAAAGTTATGAAAAAAATATCCATTGAATATTCAAAAAGATTGCAAAAGACAAAGAAAAGTAAAGAAAGATTTTTAAATAAGGAATGGGAAGAAGAAATGAAAAAGATGTCTGAAGGAAAGATGGATGTGACAAAAATAGTGTTTTTAGAAGAACAATTTAAGAAAATAGAGGAGGAAAAGTGCAGGGGAGCTAAAATTAGAAGCAGAGCGAAAAATACAGTAGAGGGAGAAAGAAGTACAAAATTCTTTTTTGAGTTTGAGAAATCAAGAAAACATGCAGAATTGATCAAAAGTATATTACAAGATGGGAAAGTTGTGAAGGAAAAACAAGGTATTTTAAAAGAAGTGAATGATTTTTATACTACCTTATTTAAAAAAGATAATATAAATGTGAAAGATGAAGAATATTTATTGAATCAAATTCAAGTTCAAGTAAATGAAGAAGATAAAAGAATGTGTGATAAGGATATAAATGAAGAGGAAATTGAAGAGGTTATAGACCAGTTGAAGAATGGGAAAAGTCCAGGACTAGATGGCTTAACATCTGAGTTTTACAAAGTTTTTAAACATGTTTTAATACCTATTCTGCACAATTTATTTGCTGATACTTTTAAGCAGAAAAAAATGAGTGAAAGCATGAAGACAGGAATGATAAAAATTATCTATAAGAATAAAGGAGATAAAGATCATCTTAAAAATTACAGACCGTTGAGTATGCTAAATACTGACTATAAGATTTTGGCTAAGATCATGGCAAACAGACTGAAAAAAGTGATTCCAAACATCATAACAACAAATCAGGCATATGGTGTCTTAAATAGAGATATATCAGACATAGTAACAAATATTAGAGACTTAATGTGGTATATGAAAGAAAAAGGTGAAGGAGGGTATTTAATTAGCATAGATTTGGAAAAGGCTTTCGACAGAGTAGAGCATAAATATTTGTTTGACTTAATTGAAAAAATTGGATTTGGGAGGAATTTTATAACATGGATGAAATGTTTCTATACTGACATTTTAAGTTGTATTAAAGTAAATGGGTTTTTAACTGATTATATTGAAATTTCGAGGTCTATAAGGCAGGGCTGTCCTTTATCGGCATTACTTTATACTTTAGTTGCTGAACCATTAGGAATAGCAATTAATAAAGAAAAACAAATACAAGGAATTTTAGTTGAAAATGGTGTAATGCAACAAAAAATTTTCCAATATGCAGATGACACGACTTTGTTTTTAAAGGATTTAAAGAGTATCGAAAAAGCAATGTTAATATTTGAAAAATATTGTAGCGGAACAGGAGCTAAAGTCAATAAAGAAAAGACTGAGTATATGAGGATAGGGAAGGTGGATACTTTGGGAAGACAATGGGAATTTAAAGAGCAGAAGAACCAATTAAAGATTTTAGGAGTTATATTTGGGAAAGATGAAATGAAAACAAGAGACCTGATTTGGGAGGAGGTTATAGGCAAAATGGAAAAAAGACTTAACTTTTGGAAACAAAGAGAATTGTTTTTAAAAGGGAAAGTATTAGTTCTAAATTCTTTATTCCTGTCTAAGATGTGGTATATTTTAAGTGTGGTTAGTCTGCCAGCATGGGCTTACAAAAGAATAAAAACTTATATTTTAAAGTTTTTATGGGATGATAAGCCAGCAAAAATAGCATATGACACAATAATTGGGGAGGTGGAAAAGGGAGGTTTGAGACTCATAGATCCAATGGTAAGAATGAAGAGTATGAGAATAAAGACAGTAAAAAAGTTTTGGAATAATGATGATATGGTATGGAAAAAAATTATGAGTTTCTTTATAAATAAGTGTGGGAAAATGGGGGATGATTTTATGTGGATGAATTTTACAGATAATATGCTTGAGAAGATACCTGAATTTTATAAAGAAGTCTTAAGAGCATGGAAAGTTTTTAAAGGGAAGGTTCATGTGGAGTTTAAAGGAAGAGAGCAACTATTGAAACAGCCCCTTTTCTTAAACAAATTGATTTTAAGGAATAGTAATACAATTTTTTATAAGAAATGGTATTATGCAGGATTAAGACAAGTCAAAGACATTTTATATGAGGTAAAACCTGGGTTTTTACCTTTACAGGCAATTATAGACATATTAGAAGAGAATGAAGATATAGAAAATAGAAAGCTGATTAAGGAGCAATACATAAAATTAAAAGAAGCTGTGCCACTACAGTGGATTAAAAGCATTGACGATGAAGAAACAGGAAATGAGAAACCTGGAATTTTTTAAAAAGAAATGATGAACAGATTCCTTTCAATGGCTGTGTTCTTAAAATGTTTTATGTTTGTTTATGTGATCTTGTATTTTTAAGACCAAAAGCAACAGATTTTTGGGAAAGGTCTTTTTGTGAATTAGATGTAACAAAAATCTGGAAAAATGTAAAATGTAGGTTTAAAAGTCCCGCCCTGCATAATTTGGATTTCTTGTTGAGACACAATGTTTTAATGACTGAAATAAAATTAGCAAAAATTGGAATAGCACAAGATGCAAAATGTAAATTATGTATGGAAAAAGATGAAGGAGTGTTACATTTGTTTTTAAAATGTAAAAAATTAGACAATTTTATGAAGATGTTAAGGAAAATTGTGGGGGACTTTTTAAATGATCAGAATGATTGGTTAGAGAAATGGGAAACATTGATTTTATTTGGTTTTAATGGAACTGCACAAAATGTTTATGCATTAAATTTATGGTTAACAGTAGCAAGATATACGATTTGGAGAAGAAGGAATATAATGAAAATGAAGAACAAAGAACTTTCATTATGTAACTTATTTAAACAGTATCTGACTGCAGTGATGGAAGACATATACGACTATTTTAATATTAATGCACAAATGGATGTATTTGACAAATACATTGTAGAAAACAATCCATACATTATTAAAACATGGTCAGGTTTTAATGTGATTTTTCCTGAAAGATTTTAATTGTAATTTTGTTATTTTATTATTATTATTTTTATTTTTATTTTTTTCTCCTTACTTATGTACTTTCTTTATTTCCTTATTTCTTTTTTTTTTTCTTTTTTTTTCTTTTATATATATATATATATATATATATATATATATATATATATATATATATATATATATATATACATTTTCTATTTCCGCATATGCTTCAAATGTAAGACTGTGAATGTATAAAAATTTTGTGTTTTTAATAATAAAAAAAAAAAAAAAAATGCCCGATCTCGTCTGCTCTCGGAAGCTAAGCAGGTTTGGGCCTGGTTAGTACTTGGATGGAAGACCGCCTGGGAATACCAGGTGCTGTAAGCTTTTTGGAAACTTTTCACTTAGTATATAATAATTTTGCCAAAAAATAGAGTCAATGCCTGATCTCTGAATATTAGCATGTTTGGGACTGGTTACTACATGGATGGGAGACTGCCTGGGAATACCAGGTGCTTTAAACTTTTTGGAAAATTTCACGATTTATATAATAATCTTGCTAAAAAAAAAAAAAAAAGAAAAAAAAAGTCAATGCCCGATCTCTGAATATTAGCAGGTTTGGGCCTG
>NC_068380.1:22745174-22747674 GCF_023724105.1 Carassius gibelio | reverse complement strand
TACCAACCTGGCAACGCTAGTGAGCCACACAGGAAGTGAGTTGGCAGTTTGTAGTAGGCAGTAGGTGAGAGAGGCTCACCTTGTGTTTTTTGTTTTGTTTTATCTGCGTAAAGATTTATTTCTTTTGCAACTTATTGATTTTTGTTTTTTTATAGTTTTTACACTTCCCAGCAGCAGTTTGCTGTCTGGGGAGAAATTTTTCTTTTGTTTGAAAAATGGATGGATTACATGGCAAAGAAGTGGACATGGCAGGAGGAAGACGAGTGCTAACAGACAAAGAAATGGATAAAGGACAACGAGATGGACAAGGACGAATGGATTATAACAAGAGGATTTACTCTAAAGAGGCTACAGTAATTGTTGACATGGCGGATCAGAGAGATGCAAGAGCAGAGGACATTATCAAAGCAGTGAACGAAAGGATTGGAGGAGGAAAGATTCTAGCAGTCAGACCAAGGCAAGTAAAAGAATATGAAATTACACTGATAAACAGGGAGGCGTGCGATGGATTAGATGAAGGATTAATGATAAAAGGAAAACTGTGTGAGATTCGACAACTGAAAACAAGGGAGTATGTGGTTTCTTTCATACATTTGCCAGCCTATATTGAGGACTCTGACATTTTAATTAAATTACAAAATTGGGGCGTAACACCTGTTTCAGACATCATAAGAAGAATGTATCCAGGCACAGACATTGCGGATGGTACAAGGTACCTAAGGGTGAAATTTCCTAAAGAAGTAGTGTCTCTGCCATACAGTACAAAGTTTGATACGGAGGAGGGAACACAGTATTTCAGGATCATGCATGATCGTCAGGTTAAAACCTGTCGATTGTGCATGAATCAGGGACATGTGTTCAAAGACTGTCCAGATTTTAAATGTCATCAGTGCAATGGCCAGGGTCATTACGGAAGGGATTGCGATGCAATTAAGTGCCCGGATTGCAGAAAGGTGATCATAAGATGTGAGTGTTGGATGGAGAATGAAATTCAAAATAAAGAGTCAGAAGGTGTAGGAGGGGGAATGTCAAATGAAACTGAATTACAAAATGGTGGAGAGAATGAGGAAGAAGATGGTGTGAATAAAGAGGCTATTGTGGAAAATAAGAAGGAATTGGAAGAGAAAAGGCTGGAAGGAGAAATGGACAAAGGAATATTGACATCACAGGAAGTAACACAAGGGGTATTGGAGGAAATGGAGAACCAAGGATTAAAAGAAAAGGAGGAGGAAATGCAAGAGATAACTGAAGAGGAGAAAGAAATGGAATTGGAAGAGAAAAGGCTGGAAGGAGAAATGGACAAAGGAATATTGACATCACATGAAGTAACACAAGGGGCATTGGAGGAAATGGAGAACCAAGGACTAAAAGAAAAGACGGAGGAAATGCAAGAGATAACTGAAGAGGAGAAAGGAGTGGACAGAATGGATGATAGAAAGGACAAAAGGGTGACATTAAGAAGGAGAACACTTAAGGTAATACCAAATGTGAATGTGGCCAGAAAAAAAAAGACTTTTTAGGGAAAAATACAGTAAGGGGAAACATTTGTTTGAGAATAAATTTCAAGTGTTGAGGGAAGATGAGGAGGAGGAGGTAGACTAAGAATACAATGTTTGGTTTAAATTTGTATTATTATTTATTATTATAATGTTTTTAAACATTGTATCATGTTATGCTAATGCCTAAATTGTATTTCAAAAAGAAAAATGGGGATAATAGG
This sequence comes from Carassius gibelio, assembly GCF_023724105.1. Lineage (NCBI taxonomy): Eukaryota > Metazoa > Chordata > Actinopteri > Cypriniformes > Cyprinidae > Carassius > Carassius gibelio. The sequence goes on along the minus strand of NC_068380.1, from coordinate 22,745,954 downwards.
TTATTTATTGAATGTAAAGTGAAATAAATGTATTTGGTGTTTAGAGAAATGGCTTTTATCAAACCTGTGGCAAATAATTATTGTTTTTGTTTGTTATGCTACTGTGGAAAATGTGTACAATGTTTTTAATGTAATATTTTAAATTTGTTAATAAAAAAAAAAAAGGCTATGCCCGATCTCGTCTGCTCTCGGAAGCTAAGCAGGTTTGGGCCTGGTTAGTACTTGGATGGTAGACCGCCTGGGAATACCAGGTGCTGTAAGCTTTTTGGAAACTTTTCACTTAGTATATAATAATTTTGCCAAAAAATAGAGTCAATGCCTGATCTCTGAATATTAGCAGGTTTGGGACTGGTTACTACATGGATGGGAGACTGCCTGGGAATACCAGGTGCTTTAAACTTTTTGGAAAATTTCACGATTTATATAATAATCTTGCAAAAAAAGAAAAAAAAAGAAAAAAAAAGTCAATGCCCGATCTCTGAATATTAGCAGGTTTGGGCCTGTTAGTACATGGATGGGAGACTGCCTGGGAATACCAGGTGCTTTAAACTCTTTGGAAAATTTCACGATTTATATAATAATCTTGCAAAAAAAAAAAAAAAGAGTCAATGCCCGATCTCTGAATCTTAGTAGGTTTAGGTCTGGTTAGTACTTGGATGAGAGACTGCCTAGGAATACCAGGTGCTTTAAGCTTTTGGGTTTTCTTTCCTACTTATATAATATACTGGCGATTAGATGGGCTGGTCTTTAAATAGCCCTCTCTTTGCAGCATTTTTCGCT